>NW_026896288.1:0-217722 GCF_033153095.1 Gastrolobium bilobum | reverse complement strand
TTTTGTGATAAAGCTTGGACCCTTCGCCATGACGGTTCTCCTAACTCCACTGGGATCATGGCCTCGGTATCGTAGGTTAACCTGAACGGGCTTTCTCCGGTAGAAGTTTGCATCGTGGTTCTGTACCCCCATAGTACATACCATAGTTCTTCTACCCACTTCCCCTTGGCACATTGTTCCAATCTTTTACGTAACCCGGCTATGATGACCTGATTTGCCGCCTCGGCTTGGCCGTTAGACTGAGGATGTTCTACAGACGCAAAACGATGCCGGATGTGAAGATTTGCCATTAATTCTTGTAAAGTTTTGCTTGTGAATTGGGTCCTGTTGTCGGTAACCACCTCGGCTGGAATCCCAAACTTGCAGATCAAGTTCCTCTCGAAGAAACGTTGCACCCTTGTCGTGGTAATTGTTTCCACTGGCTCTACTCCTATCCATTTAGTAAAGTAATCAACAGCCACTATTAACCATTTTAACTGTCTTTCAGCCGTTGCGAATGGACCCAAGAGGTCCATCCCCTATTTAAAGAACGACCATGGAGCCGTGATCAAACTTAACTCTTCTGGTGGTGCCAACAGGTTCTTACCGTGCTTCTGGAATTGATCGCACCTCTGCACGTGTTCCTTCGCGTCCTGACTCATGGATAGCCAGAAATAGCCTGCTCTGAGAGCTTTACGGGCTAGTGCCCTGCCTCCAACGTGCTGGCCATTGATTCCTTCATGAATTTTAGATAGGACATATTTCGCTTTATCCGAGCTTAGACACTTTAGTAAGGGGGAATAGGCTCCTTTTTTGTAAAGTTTCCCTTCTACCATTGTGTACAATGCTGCATCCTTAACCAGCTTCCTAGCTTCCTCCTTTTGGGGGGGTAGCGTCCCGTTTTCTATGTAGTCAATAATGGTACTACACCAATCTTTGCCTTCGGTAATCTGCATGACACATGTAGGTTCTGGGATATTCTGCTCAACCACTGTCCTGTGGTTTCCCCAACCTTTAGTGCTTGCCAGCTTTGACAGTATATCAGCCCTGCTATTTTCATTTCTTGGAATATGACTGACCTCTACTTTTTCAAACTCTGCTATTAACTGCCTTGCGGAATTCAAGTATTTTGCTAACAACGGTCCTTTAGCTTGGTAGCTTCCTGCAATCTGGGAGGTGACCACTTGCGAATCACTATAGATTTGCAGTCTCCTTGCTCTGAGCTCCTTGGCTTGCTGAGGCCCGGCTATGAATGCTTCATATTCTGCCTGGTTGTTTGATGTTTCAAATTTCATCTGCATGGAGTATTCAACCGAAACCCCTTCCGGGTTCTCAATAATTACCCCGGTCCCGCTACCTTTGGAGTTTGAGGATCCATCCACGTAGATTTTCCAGGTGTCTGGGTTTGTTGAGCTCTCTTTTTGGATTGAAGTAAGCTCTCTGACAAAATTTGCCAGTGCTTGAGATTTGATTGCTTTTCGGCTTTCGAAAACTATGTCAAATTCTGATAATTCCACAGCCCGGGCCATCATTCTTCCTGCTAAGTCAGGCTTATGCAAGATTTGTCGAATTGGCAAGTTTGACCTGACTACAATCCGGTGTCCTTGAAAATATGCTCTGAGTCTTCTAGCCGAGATTAGTAAGGCGAAAGCCACCTTTTCTAACTTATGATAATGGATCTCTGCTCCCTGCAAGAGCCGACTTACGAAGTAAATCGGTTGTTGTCCCTCCTCATTTTCTTAAACTAGGACCGAGCTAACAGCAACATCTACCAGAGAAAGATATATTATCAGTGGCTCCCCTTCTCTTGGACTAGATAAGACTAGTGGTGATGCCAGCTGCTTTTTTATTTCTTGGAATGCTGCCTAACACTCTGAGGTCCACCCATATTGCACCTCCTTTCGTAAAAGCTTGAAAAAAGGTAATGTTGTTTTCGCAGATCAAGGCAAAAACCTAGTGAGAGAAGCTAGCCTTCCAGTCAACTGTTGGATCTTCTTTTTTCTTGCTGGTGACTTCATTTCTAGCACGGCTCTACATTTGTCCAGGTTAGCTTCGATGCCTCTGTGAGTCAACATAAATCCTAGAAACTTTCCTGCAAGGACTCCAAAAGCACACTTGGCCGGGTTTAACCGAATGCTATGTTGCCATAGTTTTCTGAAGGTCTGCTCCAGATCCTCAATGTGCACTGCTGAGTTAATCGATTTTACTATCATGTCATCTATGTACACCTCCACATTCTTGCCGAGCTGATCTGCGAACACTTGGTTCATCATTCTTTGGTAGGTGGCCCCCGAGTTCTTCAATCCAAAGGGCATCACATTATAACAGTAATTTTCCTTTTCTGCGATGAAAGCAGTTTTCTTCTGGTCTTCGGGGTGTAGTAGGATTTTATTATACCCTGAATATGCATCCATGAAGGATAACATCTGGAACCCGTATGAGTTGTCAACGAGCTGATCTATATTGGGCATGGGGTATGCATCTTTAGGACATACTTTATTCAGATCCATGTAGTCCGTACACACCCTCCATTTCCCATTTGGCTTTTTGACCATCACCGCGTTAGATAGCCAGGTTGTGTATTGTATCTCTCTGATTAACCCTGCTTCCAACAATTCCTTGACATGATCTTCCAATACTTGCCGTCGTCCTGCGCTGAGCTTCCTTGACAAGTTTGTGACAACAAAAATGAGGGTCCACCCCAAGTATCTCTGAGGATTTCCAAGCAAAGACGTCCATGTTCCTCCTTAGGCACTCAGTGATTCGAACTTTGTCTTCAATCGCCAGCCTCTTTTCAATCTTGATTGCTTGGGTTTCCTCTCCAATGATTACCTCTTCCAGCTCTCCATCGGGTTCTGGTCTCGGGATCTGAGTGTCATCCCTCATGTCCAACTCTACCATATTGATCGGTGCCTTTCCCTTCTTCCTTGAACTATCTTGCTTACTGCTGGGGTTTACCTCGGCCAGAGTTTTAAGGTCATGCCCCACTGCCCTAACTGACTTAAAGTAGCAGTCCCGAAATTCCTTTTGATCCCCAGCAATGGTGATGACCGTGTTTCGCTTACCAATCATTTTGAGCTTCTGATGTTTGGTGGAAACGAGCATATCCCAATCGTGGATAGTTGGCCTTCCGAGGATCACGTTATATTCCGAAGGGAAATAAGCTACTATGAATCTTATCCTTTCTGACTTGTAGGCCTCCTTTGTTCCCAAAGTAAGCCTCAGGTCGATGTACCCTTTAGGGATAGTGTTACGGCCATTGAACGCGATCAAAGCCGTGTTGCAAGGTTTCAAATCCTCTTCATCCAGGTTCATTTTCTGGAATGCCTGCCACATGTGGCATTATGTCGGCACAGCTGCCGTTATCTACGAACATTTTTTTGACTTTATAATTGACTAACGTTCCAGTGATAACTAACCCGTCAATGTGTCCCGGCATTACTTCCTCCAATTCTTTTTTAGTGAAATACAGTAGTGGTGCCTTCGGTTCGGTTTCTTTAAACTTAGGCCACTCTCGTATTGAAAGCACCTCTCTTAAGTATTTCCTCCTAGCATTCAGGTATCACCTCCTCCACCGAAAGCTCCGCTAATCACATTGCGTTCGAACTCAGGTTCTATGAACTCATCGTCTTCTTTGGCCGGCTTCTTACCTCGGCCTTCTTCTCTGAATCTCTTTTCCCGTGGCGGGCTCATAGGCCGCCCCCTCTTCTCTTCTTTTTATTCTTCCATCCTTGAGTTCTTATCAGATACTGACGTAACTTTCCCTCTCTGATATACCTTTCAATTGTGTCTCTGAGATCCCAGCATTCATCAGTGGTGTGACCAGGGCCATCATGAAATGCACAGTACCGAGATTAGTCCAACCCGGCTGGATTCAGCAATGGCCGAGGCCTATCTACTCTCTTCATTTTGGTGGATGCTACCTCCCTCAAGATTTGTGATCTGGATGAGTTCAGAGGCACATATCTGTCAAATCTCCCCTTTGTTGAAATCTTCTCTTCTGGCTGTTTACCCCGGAAATCATTTTGCTTCCAGTTTCCAGGTTTTTCTATTTGGCCTTGGTATTGCCTTCGCTCCGCATTTTCAACCTCCATTTGTTCCAGCTCCAAGTATTTCTTAGATCGTGTAGTGAACTCGACTAAAGTCCGGACTGGGTCTTTGTACACTGATTTAGCCAATCTAGAAGAGCCATGTAGCCCTGCAATTACCAGATGCAAATGGACATTCTCAGATAACTCGGGCGCTTGTAGGGCGGCCATTTTAAAACGGTCTAGGTATTTTTGCAGGGATTCCTCGGGTTGCTGTCTTATCTTTCCCAGCGCAAACTCTGACTTGGGCTGCTTTTTGCTCGTAGCAAAATTCAGCAGGAATCTCCCTCCAAATTCTTCAAAAGATCTAATAGACCCCGAAAGTAGAGATGAAAACCATGCTTGAGCTGCTCTAGTCAATGTAGTGGCGAACAGCCGGGTTATCAGAGGTTTCTCTATTCCCTTAATATACATTGCTGTATCAAAGGTATCCAAATGGACCTAGGGATCTTGTGTCCCGTCATACTTAGGAATCTCTGATAAGTTTAGGTTCTCTGGAAAGGGTGCGTCCACGATTTCGTCCATGAAGGGGCTGTCATTGTATTGCCTCCGATGATATTTCCTCCTATAGACCCCTATCACATCATCTAGGTTTCTAAATGGGCGCCTCCCATCCAGATGTTCGGGGTCCTCTCTCTGTCTTTTCGTTTCTCTCTCTCCATCCTGGCCTTCCCCCTGCTGGGGTCCCTGGCCACCAGCCGTGTTGGAAGTGTTCCTCTGAGGTCGGCCAGGTACGCTTTCAACATCCCTCCTTTGAGTTTGGGTTATATCATTGTTCTGGGGATTTGTGATCCTCAAATAATTCACGACCCGGGTTATGGCTAACTCTGGATTTGGGTTAGAGACTCGCTCTAGCCGAGCTTCTAACTCGCGCATCTGTCTAGCACCTTGCTCTCTCTCGAGCTCGTGCCTTCGCTCCATCTCCTCCATCCTTCGCAGGACCGCAACAACAGCCAGATCTGTTATTCGCGAATCACATACCTCGCCATTGGGGACCTGCATGCCATTCGCTATTTGGTCCTCCATCGGGTGTAAGCCCTGCACGTATGGGGCATCCAGGTTAACGGCTGGGATTGATGCCGAATCGGAATGCACATCACTAACATGGACCACATCAGTATCGATTGGCTGATGATTCAACGGATCCTCTTTGATTGGTGGATCAGGTTGGTGTCTGGAGTTCGATCTTGAAGGTTGTCGAAATCCACTTCTTGTTGTCCTCACCATTGCAACCTTTAATCACGTAGTAGTAGGAAAAAGTATCCCACAGACGGCACCATTGTTCTGCCTTGTGCAGATGTGTCCGACCGTAGGTCGAGTGTTTGATATTGAATCTATAGCTTTCTCTCTAGATACCTATGAATTAGGTATCTTGGGGACAACGAATCACTACACACTATACGATGGCCTTAGCCAGAAGGGGTGTGTGTGTGCACTGTCGTGTTTGATTGAAATAGGGTTAGAGAGATCAGTCATACATGTGGTCTTTAGCTCCTATTTATAAAATTTACCTTTCGGCTTGTGCTGGTTGGGTCTCTTGCTGGCATGGGCCTTTCCCAGGTCCATAACAATCACCATACGAATTTTATGGCTAATAAGGATACTCGATGTCAAAGTTCTTGGGTCAATTTTTATGATCATATACATTGTTTAAAAACTCGGATGAGGTCCGGCGTCGTGGGTTAAATTAAGAGGTTATGAGATTACTTCACTGATCCAGTTTTATACATTAAAAAATATATAAATATATATTTTATATGAAAAATTTAAAAAATTCAAACCATTAATCATCAAAGATTCAAAATATACTTAACATAATTCAACCAATTACATCTATAAGTCAATATTACACAAGTTAACAAAAGTATCAAACTATCAAAGTATAAACATATATTTGAATGGAGTTAATGAAAAGTTATATTATCAAACTCAGGCATTCCTTGTTCTTCTTATGCACTTACAACATCATCCCTTACCCAAGAGAGAACGACAGAGAAGAGGTGGTAGTGCGACGAAACAAAGTGGAGAGAGAAGAATTAGCACGACAGAGGAGAGAGAGAAGATCAGAGATGATAGGAGAAACCACCACCACGGTAGAGGAGATCACTATATCAGGGAGACTGCGTCTGGATCTGGGAGAGAAGATCAAAACAGAAAAAAAGATCGATTCAGATTTCAGATCTAGTTCTAGATCTAGGCAGCAACTAATTTTTTTTTTCTACACACCAAATGACGTCTTTTCTAAAATTATAGGGCGTTTGGTAGATGAGAAATTTTTTTATCCAAGAATCTCGATTTTCAGAAATATGATGAAAACATTCAGTTTACGATAATATCTGAAAAATAAAAACTTAGAAAAATTCAGTTTTCCGGGAATTCTACAAAATACTTTGTACCAAACGTCCCCTAAAGGTTATTTACAAATTGAGAAATAAATACTATATTATTATTTGCGAATTTATTTCTAATTTTTTAAAAATAATAATTATGAAGCTTTTTTTTCGGTAAACATTATGAAGCTTCCTTAATAATATATAGATTTGCAATTATAGACTCTTTATAGTAATTTTAATTAGAATTAGAACTAATAAAATTATTTTATCAATGACTAATTTATGGCTTTTTAAATTAATTTTTTTACTTCAATGTATCAAAATAAATAAATATCATTATATAATTGCTAAATAACTTAATTTTACTTTTAAATTTATTATTTTTAACTTATAAATTATGAGTTAAAAAAAATGAAGGCTTAACTAAAAAAAGCTCTGAACCCTAGACATGCAAAAGGTGGCGACTCGTGGTTTGATGGCGGATGAAACTGACAGTCTTCAACGACCGCTACTACAAAGAGTACTATACCCTTGATCGTGAAATATCGATTGCTTGTTGAACGCTGTGAATTGTGTGAAAGCGCCCCTCTATAAGAACGGTGTGTTCCAAGGTGTAAAGTGGGAGAAAAGGGATTTCATATTTTGATCAAAGTACATATTTTTCTTTGGATTTTTTCATTCTATCTATTCATTGAATAAGTGATGATCCAGCGGTTCAATTGAATAGTAATCAAAATAAATGTCCTACCAAGACATAATTTGTAACTTGCTATCCTCTTACCTAGCGGACACATATTTACCTCCGTGGAAAGGATGGTTCATTCGGATCGACATGAGAGTCCAACCACATTGCGAGCATAAATTAAAACATTCTGGAGCTACAAAGATGGTTATTAAATCATTAGCACCGCATAAAAACATTCCTCCTAGAAAGAAAGTCAAGGGGGGAGATGATGTCTTCTCTAATGATCAGACTTTATCTCAGAGAGATGAGGAATGAATGGATGGCCATACGAGTTTCAAAGAAGTTCTGATGAGACACAACGGTAAGTGAGGATATGAGGATGAGCAAGATCTGGAGGAGGAAGAAGTTACGATGGAGGATCAACAAGGAGATAAGTTGCAATGACCAGAGGTAACGATCGAGACTCTTAAAAATGGTAAGATAAATTTTAGGTTATCTGATGATTTCAAAAAAAAAAGGCGTGGAAATGGAGACAAACTCATATTGTTAAGCTTCTTGGAAAGAAAGTATTAGTAAACTTTATGGAAAAGAGGCTAGAAAATATGTGGGCAAGGGAATGGAGGATACATGTGACGGATATTGAGAATGATTATTACATGGTGAAATTTGAGAAGAAAGATGATATGGAATTTGCACTGTTGGCTGGACCTTGGATCATATTTGACCATTATCTGGCTGTCAGAATGTGGGAACCGGATTTCCAGGCGTAGCAGGCATCCATTAATAAGGTCGCTGCTTGGGTGAGATTGCCAGGGTTTCCTTTAGAGTATGTGAACTCTACCCTGATGCAAAGCATTGGTAACTAGCTAGGGAAGTTTGTGAGGTTAGATGCAGCGACTACGACACTTGCAAGAGGAAAGTTTGCTAGATTGAGTGTAGAGTTGGATATGAATCAACCATTGAAGAGTGAATATTATATTGAAGGGAGATATAAACAAGTGGAGTACGAGGGTTTGCATCTTATATGCTTTTGTTGTGGCAAGTACGGTTATAATTCTCAACATGCACCCTTGCTCCCAAGACTGATGAGAATTGTTTGAGGGAAGGAAACGATACAACAAGCATAGATGGTATCCAAGTTGACTCAAACAGAATAGAAGGAGAGGCTACATCGTCCAGTTATGGACCTTGGATGGTTGTGACAAGATCTCGAAGAGGAAGAACACAAAATGGGGAAAATGGAGCTACTCAGACAAATACAACAAAGGAAGACATCATGAGAGTTTCTACAGGTTTGAAACTGGTAAGTTCGAGTCAGTAACGAGGATGATATGATGGTCAGTGGGGAGATAGAGGAGGGACCTAGCAAACAAGGGTTTCCTTATCAGAATGTTACTATTAAAAAAAAATACATGAGAAAAAGTCAAGTTAGTGGAGACTGATTTTGAATTTCAACTGGTGTGGGAGGGGAAGGGTGGTAATACTGGTTACATGAAGGAACAAGTTTTAAAAAATAATGAGGTGGAAATTAAGAGGAATATACAAAGAGAAGTAAGGACAGTGCTGGAAAATAAGATTTATGTGGAGAACCCTATGGAGATTGATAGCTCTCATAATCGAACTCAAAATGTTCATTCTAGTCAGAATACTTTGAAGGATCCAATCATTGAGGATGGTGACCAAATGATGTCAGGGAATTCTACCAAGGAGATGGAGATTGAGAGGGAGCCTAGACCTCCTAATCCTGGCCCAAAATCCTTTTTAGTGGTGTATGAAATTGGAAAGGATTTAGCTGGAGAGAATGACAATGCAGTGATCTCAAACAGTACTGTGCAGGTGCATTCTCATCCTGCGTAGAATTTAAAACATATTTAATGTCGTTGATTTTTTGGAATTGCAGAGGTGCGGCTAAGTTTAAATTAGATCATAATCTCAAACTTTTAGTGGATAATCATAAGGTTTATTTAGTAGTTTTAATGGAAACAAGAACAAGCATAAAAAATTGTAGAAAACTAATGAGCGAGACCAATTTTGATAAAGCCATTTTTGAAGAAGCAAGCGAGTTTGCGGGTGGAATTTGGGTGATGTGGAATTTTAGTATAACTAAGATGGATATTATTAGCCAATCACGTCAGTATATTCACATGAGAATTGAAATTGAGAACTTTAGTAGCTTCCTTTGTACGGCTATTTATGCTAATCCTCATGAGGAAATAAGACATGAGATGCGGGAGGAAGTTAAAGACATGAGCATGTCAATCAGTGAGCCTTGGTTAATGGTAGGTGATTTCATTGATATAAGGAGTAGTAATGAAAAAATAGGTAGTTCGATTCCTAATTTTGTTAAATGTCAAAGGTTCCAAGCTTTCTTGGATAGTTGTCAGGTGGAGGATGTGGAATGTAAGGGTTCTAAATTTACATGGCAGGTGCCAAAGTGGAATCATCTGGATAGGTGTTCAAGAAGCTTGATAGAGTTTGTTCGAATGTGAGTTGGAGGCTAAAATTTGATGATTCTGAAGTTCAGATTCTTCCTAAAATGTTGTCGGATCATAATCCATTACTTCTATCCCTGAAAAGCCGAACGATGCACTGGTGTGATCATCCATTTAGATTCTTGGCTTCCTGGATGGATCATCCATGATATAGCAATCTAATGAAGGATAAATGGCAAGCAGAAATAGAGGTTAACCATATACTTTCTAATTTTACTCTTCATTTAAAAAAGTGGAATAAAGAAGTTTTTGGGAACATTAATAATAGAAAAAAGAAGCTTTCTCGGAGAATTGAAGATATTCAAATTCTAAGGGAACAAAGGGATAATCCGGGGCTTACGGAGTTAGAGGAGCATCTGCAGAATGATTTGAATATAACGCTGGATCAAGAGGAACTTAGTGGTTCCAAAAATCTAGGCACAAATGGATTGTAGATGGAGATAAAAACACTCAATTTTATCATCTCAAAACTGTAATGAGGAGGTGTAACAACAAGATATTAAAGCTTAAAAGTGATTCGAATTAGTGGATAACGGATCCCTTGGAGCTAAAAGCACATGTTTGCAATTTTTACAAAGATCTCTTTCTAAAGGAGCTGCCCATTCGTAGATAGATCAGCTCAGTAAATATGTGGCCTAATTTGGATCAGGATGAAATGAAAGCGTTAGTGGTTCTTCCTAGTGATTATGAGATATGGAAATGTCTATTTTAAATGAATGCCTTTAAAGCTCTAGGCATGGATGGTTATCCTGCAATTTTTTTCCAGAGACAATGGAGTAAAGTAAAAGCCCAAGTTTGCAATGCTATAAAACTTATGTGGTCTCATCCATCAGATCTGATTAATGATGTTAATTCCACTTTCTTGGTGTTGATTCCTAAATCTAAGAAACCAGACAAAGTTACTTAGTTTGAGCCAATCTCTTTATGCTTAGTCTTATACAATCTCTTGTCCAAGACTATTATTTCTCGATTTAAACAGGTGGTGGAAAAGATTATTTCTCCTTCTCAGGTTAGTTTTGTTCCAAATCGGCAAATACAAAATAATATTATGATTGTGCAAGAACTTATCCATTCAATGAATAAAACGAGAGGGATAAAGGCTTTTATGGCTATCAAAATTGATTTAGTCAAAGCTTATGACAGGGTTAGTTGGCAGTTTATGTGTCATACTCTAGAGGAGATCTGTTTTCTAGAAGCTCTTATTAATATTATTATGAAATGTCTGTCAACTAGTTGCATAAATGATATGTGGAATTGAGGGGAAACTGAGGATTTTACCCTATCAAGAGGTTTGCGCCAAGGGGATCCCCTTTCACCATATCTCTTTGTAATGGCCATGGAAAAATCAACACATATCATAACAACTGCAACTAATGGTGGTTTGTGGAAACCTATCAGAGCTGGTAGAGGAGGTTCAAAGATATCTCACTTAGCTTTTGCAGATGCCTTGATGGTGTTTATGGAAGCAAAGGAGGAGCAGATTCATACTCTTTTTAAATGTTTGAAGTTGTTTGAAGATATGTCAGGTGAAAGACTTAGTGTTGACAAAACTCGTGTTTTCTTTTCAAGAAATACTTCAAATGAAACTATTGATCGAATAACTTTCATTAGTGGTTTCAAACGTGTGAAAAAACATGGGGAGGTATCTAGGTGCAATGATGCAACATGGGAGAGCCTCAAAGAAGATGTATGAAAGGATAGTAGAAAGGGTTAGAGACAAAATGAGTAATTGGCAGCAACAGTGTTTGTCTGAAGCGGGTCGTATTACACTTTCTCAATCAGTCCTGTCAACAATTCCTTTCTTCCAGATGCAAAGCTGTAAGTTTCCCTCTTCAATGTGCCAAAACATAGAAAAAATACAAAGAGATTTCATATGGGGAGATACGAAGGATAAGCGTAGGCATCATTCTATTAGCTGGGATGTTATTACTTCTCTAAAGATTGAAGGAGGTCTGGGTTTGAAACGATTGGATCTCATGAATGACGCCTTTCTAGCTAAGAAAGCATAGAGATTGCATGTTGAGCCTCATCATCTTTGGGCCTAGGTGCTTTTTGCTAAGTATAAAACAGGGAGTAGGGCTGATTCTTCATTTGTGGCGCGAAAAAGAGATTCACCTCTTTGGAAAAATCTCTGTAGATTGTGGCATGATTTGAAGGAAAATTTGATTTGGGAGTTGGGGGATGGTAGAAATGTTCATTTCTGGAAAGATAAGTGGCTATCAAATTTAAGATCTTTAGATGAGTTAGCTACTGGTGAGGATATTCATTTCAATGGGAACCTTATGGTTGCTGATGTGGTTAATGGTAATGGTGAGTGGGATTTTAATATGATGAATACTTGGTTTCCTAGCAGTATTTTGGATAGGATTCGAAGCACCCTTCCTCCTTGTCTGGATGATGGACCTAATAGAAGTATGTGGCAACTCGGCAAGTGCACCGATCGTTAAGTAATAAAAGTGTACCGGAGTACGAAATCGTTCCCACGAGGATTGAATTTCAAACACTAGTTCGCTAATCGCGGTTTAGTTGGACAATCAATATTTAGATGAAGAAAATTGAAATTAAAAAGAAAACAATTAATAACATGCAATTTAAAATTCAGAATAAAAAAAAAAAGCAATTGGAAAGATGATTGATTTAAAGATTAAAAACAAGTGTAGTTAGGGTTTCGACTTTCCCCAATCTCCTCTATATGCTATGAATTAAACTGTCAAGAATATGCTCTTAATATAATGCCAATCAATTCTTTCTAAGTTAATTAGGGATCAATTTCTTGTTACCCTAAATCTATGTGATCTTGAAAGAACTCTAGTTCCCCGATTATTCTCCAAGAAAACATGCATTAAGATCAAGAAGTTAAAGATTGCACAATTGCCCTATGTCTATCCCTAGATCACAAGGATTGTGATAAATTAATCAAATCAGGGTTCATGCACCAACATCCCTATTGTCATACAATTCCCCTAAATCAATCTATAAGGAGCAAACTCATAGAAAACATTAAAGACAGATAAATTTATTCAAATACAAAAAGAAAAGGATTCAGAGACAACTTAATTCAAAGCATAAGGATTCAATTGGGTTCCATCTACCCCTAACTACAAAAAAACTTAGCCTAGCATACTGAATTCAAAAGCAATAATAAAGAAAATAGTTCCCCAAGACTCCATTGGTGTGATGTTGACTTGGTTCCCCAGTGCTCCAACGCTCCGCAACAGGATTCCTTCTTTGGATCTCTGTGTATTTCCCGTGGTGTGTCTGTGAATGGTTGAATTCCATTGACCCCAAACTCCCTATTTATAACCTTTGAAGTCATATCTTTTATTTCTTCATCAAATCTCCCAATGAATCTCTATCAATTCCCAATCAAATCTTGATTTGTTTATGTTTTTATTTAAGATCTTGCAGATTGGGCTGACTGGGCTTGCATTGGTTTCTTTTGGTTCAGATTGAGCTTCAAATATTTTGTTATGATTCTTTGATCACTTCTTAGCACCAAATCTTGTGAATTTACCTTCAAAACATGCAAGATATCAAAACGTTGGCTCAATTTTCAAATCTTTATGATTTTATCATATAACACATTGAATTCCATGCAATCTACCATATAATTCTTGTAGAATTTAGCATAAAAACATGGTAAACCAAGGGTTTATCAAAGTATGTGGTGTTTCCTTGATTCTAATACAATTTCGGCGAGTGAAATTTATAAATTCTTTACTGCTTATGGTTATTTAAATGATAATTTTGCTAAGAATCGGCTGAGACTTTGGTGTTGGAATGGCCCTCAGAGAATAAATTCTTTTGCATGGAAGATGGTGCACCAACGGTTAATGACAAAGTGTTTAACTGCTAATTGGAATGGAGGAGTCAGTCTTTGTCCATGTTGCTCTACAGAGAATGAATCACTTTTACATTCTCTAAGAGGGTTCCAACGCTAAGTGTTTGGGAGTTGATTTTCCTAAATAATCTGCAATCGGGTTTCTTTAATATGGATATTGTTTCATGGCTTGCTTGTAATTTTGGAGTGGATGCAAATTACAATGTTACAGAAGGTTGGATATCTATGTTTCTTATCACTTGTTGGAAGACTTGGGAATTGAGAAATAAAGTCAACCAGGGAGAGATAGTTCCTCCACTCGATATTAAAATTGAAACTATTATGAAGTTTGTCCAGGATGTGCAGTTAGCTACAAGTATAAGGAAGTCTCGTGTATTAGCTATATGTAGTCATTTAAATATAACCTGGCAGTTCCCAGATGATAGGTTTGTAAAGATAAATACAGATGGTGCAGCGCGTGGAAATCCAGGTTTAGCAGCTTGTGGGGGTGTGGTCCGTAACACCCAAGGTAGTTGGTTGGTGGGATTTACATATAGACTGGGGTTCTGTACAACATTTAGAGTTGAGCTTTTGGGGTATCTTGCATGGTTTAGAGAAGGCGTGGAATGTTGGATTTAGGAAAATAATTCTGGAAAGTGATTCATTATTAGTGATCACTGGGCTCACCAAGAGAGGTGTAGCAGTCCGTGAGATGCGTTTGTTGTCTCGAATACGGACATGGATTGATAGAGATTGGGAAGTTAAGCTTCAACATACTTTTAGAGAAGACAATATGTGTGTTGACTGGCTGACAAATTATCTACTTGATTTGTCTGTGCAAGAGGACCAGATACTCTTTGAGGAATCTCCGGGTGGAATTCGCCTGTTATTCTTGGCTGATTTTGCTTTAGTGGGGAGAGATCGCATTGTATCTCTTCCTTCGTAGTTTTTCTTTTTTGTTATTTCTTTCTTGTTGGGCTTAGGTCTTTTGTTTACCAAAAATAAAATAAAATAAAAACTAAGCCAAACAAAAACATATTGTTATCTTTCTTGAATATACATAAAAAAAATTGTGTTTTTGATTTTAGCATGGATCACAAATCGAATTATCCAAACCTAAAAAAATTCTTCTCTTGCTTAATGCTCTCACATGTAATAGTCTCACATGTTTTCAGTGCACCCTATCTCTTTCATACGTGGTTAAGAGAAGAATTTGTTTTGACATGAGAAAAATATTATACTTTTAAAATTCAGGTTTGAATTATAAGACCCTTTAATATGAATTATATATGTATATCAAAATAAATATTATTATTTTATACAATTTGTTTAAAATATACAATAAAAAATATTATTTATTTAAAAAAGAGTCAAAACATCTTGAATCTTCACCATAGTAGTTAAAATTCTGATTTAATATATACTTTTATAATTTTATGATTTTTAATTAAAATAATTTTATCAAAATTTCAAATGTTCTTACATTTTTACAAATTTTTTTACCTTAGAATTTTAAGTTTTATAATTTTTTTTTTTTTTTTTTTTTTTTTTTTTTGGATTTTTGATAAAGTCCCGATTTTAACTGCTATCTATCTATCTTTTGGCAACTCAACCAAACGCTTCTCAGTGGCCAACAATGTCGGAAGGTGGTGGCGGTGAGTGCAGGTATTCATGTGAGACCGCTTCCGAAACCCTCGCATGGATCAACGACATCATCCACTTCATTACGCCTTTCTCCTTCTTAATCAATTCTCACGTCGTCAATTTCTTCAAGGTTCCTCTCCATTCATTCATTCATTCTTCTCAGACTAGTTTAGATTATGCGAGAAAAAAGTGATTCTATTTTTTAAATAAAATGAAATATAAACCAACGGTTACGATTGAATTTCAGGATAGACTATGGGAGAATGTTAACGCGGAATGGATCGATTGCTTGCGCGGTGAACCTGTTCAGAATCTTCTCTTGATACCTTCTGGAGTTGTACAGGTTTTTTTACTTCATCATCTTCTTTTATCTCTCTAATTTTTAATGGATTTTTTTTCCTTCAATTTCTTTGGAATCTACGTTTAGTATTTAGTTATTTGTCTGATAGGATTTGGCGATTATTTTATAATTTTGTGTGTAGCAGAAAATATACCTAATTGTGTAGTGAGGTGTTATATGAGTGATGATCTTATGAAATTCTATTAAGAGTATTAGAACAATAGTAGCAATCTGCTGCAATTGATACTAGATCAGTCCTTCTTCTTCTGTTCAGTTTGTTATAGTTTGTTGCATGCTGACTCAGCTTGTTGGTTATTTCAGTTTTAAGCTGAACTGTATTGGTTAGTTAGTTTCTTTGCTGGCATTGCTAAGCATTTAGCAAGCTTATGTAAGTCTATAAATTCAATTCTGCTATTGCAGAGATGATGCAACAATCATAATCAAGTTCAAAAAGCTCAATGTTCACATTCTCTCTCTCTTTCTCTTTCTTGTACTTTCTATCCGTTTCTATGAAATTGTGGGACTGTTCATGTGACATTCTTAGACACAGTTATAAACCATGGAGGCCGTGGTTTTTTGATTATTGTATGATTATTCTTGATGGAAGGACCATCTTGTTGGTTGTGCTTCCTTTTATCCTTTGGTTCATCGCGTCTTAGGTGCATTGCTGGTTCTTGACTTTCCATGTGTTATCAGTTTATGTTCGTCCTTGTTAATTGGAGGGAAACTTCTTCGTTATGTTCGCTTCTTGGTCTTGCTGGGTTCTGTTTGGATTTCTTCTGGACTCAAGTGTATATTGGAAGGTTTGGGCTTGGGATCCTTCCTGTGTTTTTTTCTTGCAAATCTCTGTTCTCCTTCCTGGCTTTTTAAGTCTTAAATTTAGTTTTTAATTTGGACCACTTTACTTAATTTGTTTATTAGTTGCTACTTGTTATTTTGTGTATTGTGTTTATTGTAGTTCTGAAAGCTGTTGTCATTTTTCATTAAACTGCTAAGTAGCTTGGTGTGTTCTATATAGTCTCTTTGGCACTTTCTGTGGGTCTAGGTTGTCTCCTGCAACTTTGGAATAGGTTTTGGTAGTATCAAGGTGGAAAAGCCTCTTTTTTTGTTGTGCTTTATTTGTCCTATTTGGTGTATTTGGCTGGGGTATTAGGCTGCGGATTTTAAGCTGAAGTTTCGGGAACAGACTAATTTATTTGACTTTTATGGTATTCAGTCAATGATTATTTTTACTTTTTTAGAGGTTTTCTTAGACTGGTACACAGCAGGATTGGAGGTATTTTTTTGTATTCAAGTTTTCCTCTTTTTATGTTTGTCCATTTTGTCCTGTTTGCTTCTTTCGGACTTCTGAGGATACCTTATTTTCTATTTTAGTATGCTTATTTTCTCCTTTGTTGGCGGCAGGATCAGTGGCCAACTTCTCTGAAGGAGTTCATCCTAAAATTAAGGTCTATGGTATTTCGTCAAGAACAAGCAGATTTAAACATGGTACATAATCTTTACTTAGTGATTAACCTTTACCTTTGTGAAATCTGGGCAAGATCTTGCTGATTGAGATTTAATGAAGATTTCAATGTTGTTGATTGATAATAGTGATGGACAAGGACAAGGCTTATACATTCTGTTTGGGTAGTTCTTACTTATATCATGTGCAACAGAATACAAGGATGACAGTTGGGGGTATAAACGAGACAACTGACAATGCATATTGTTCATTTGTCCTGTGCAACTTTTAGTGTGAAATAATCTCAATTGTACTATTTTTGCACTGAATTTCTCATTCCCTTTCCTTTTGAGCCAATAAAAACTTAGTGACAACAAATATCCTTAATCTTTCAATTGCTTGGCTATATCAATCCAGTCAAAGTGCAATCCTTCATGTTAATTATCTTTTGATAATATTCTTTGGTCAATTGATTTAATATGACCATATTTTGAACTTTATTTTTTGCTCAATGGCAATTCATGTAGGTTCAAAATAATCGTGAAGAATTTTTCAGAATTTAATAATAAGAAAGACGATTTGAAGACTTAATATGCTTTTTGTTTTCAAGTTATATTTATCTGGGACCTCTGTTTGAGAGGGTCTTTGGTAGGAAACCACTCATCGCTAGGGTGTATGGTAGGAGGGGGCGTAGAGGACTGAGTTTCTTTCCCATGCTCTGTATAACTAATTTGTGTGGAAGAAGATTTAGGAAACCTTTTACAGTTATATGGTTGCTTAATAGAATATATAAGGTTAGTAGGGGAAGAGGAGAGGTATCTTTTGTATTGGGCTATTGGTATGGTTTTGGGAGAGTCGAAAAATAATCTGGGATTACATTTTCTTCTTCCTTCTATTTTGTTTTCTCCTTAATTTTAATGTTCTGTTGTATGAACTTTCCATTACAGTAATATAAATCCCACCATCTTCCTCTGTTCCTTTTCTATCTTTCTTTTAGTATTTGACCTGATCTTATTAGTCTTTGATTGTGTGGTCTTGATGCGTAAATTTGTTTTGATCGTTGCAGGCATTGCCTGGCCTACAGATGACTTCACTTAACAGTGTTCTTGCCCAGGGCATGAATGTAAAGAAAAGACATGAAGTGAGTCCTTGTTTTTCACATTTTTTATAATTGCCTTCTTTATGAATTTACAAGATGTTGTCTTGGACTTGAGGTTTTAGCCAAGAAAATCTTGAGTCTTAGATTTCATTTTCTTTTTTATCGAGAAATTTATTGGCCTTCAATACCTCATAAAAAAAGAATTTCATGTGCACAGGTAGAAGTTCTTTCTGCTGTTGTAAGTACAGTTGCAGGCGGTGTCAGAGCTCATGCTATTGTTGATGTTGGTGCTGGTCAGGTGAGGCTTCATTTCCTTTTGCTTAAGTTCTGTAAGGCAAGATGTTGAACCTAGTTCTGTTTGGCAAGTTGAGTGACATTGCATAGTTAGAAGTAAGTATCTTGTTTTGAATCCTAAGGATGGAGTGATAGTTGCCTCAATGTAAAAAATGAGGGTCTATTTTGGTTGAATAGTGAGCAAGGTTTTGCTTTTATTTATTGATGCTTTCGGTGTAAGCATTTACTACTTTGTTGTTTGCATTAGATCCCTGTGTGTCAAAAAATGAAAGTCTGTATATTGTTTGACCAACCAGCATAATTTGCAACTTCATTTAGTGATAATTTAGTCTGTGCATTTACTGCTTCGTTGTTTCCATTAGATCCCTCAGTGTCAGAGATGAAATTCTGCATGTTGGTTGAGAAGTGAGCATAAATTTTGCTTTTATTTATTGATGCTTTCGGTGTAAGCATTTACTACTTTGTTGTTTGCATTAGATCCCTGTGTGTCAAAAAATGAAAGTCTGTATATTGTTTGACCAACCAGCATAATTTGCAACTTCATTTAGTGATAATTTAGTCTGTGCATTTACTGCTTCGTTGTTTCCATTAGATCCCTCAGTGTCAGAGATGAAATTCTGCATGTTGGTTGAGAAGTGAGCATAAATTTTGCCTACATTTGTGATAATTTTGTCTGAACTTACTTCTTTTTGTTTTCTTATTGAAACAACTATTTTTTTTTCTATTTTTATTTATATGTTCCCTCAATTTTTTCTTGCTTTTTATTTAGATTCATCGACCATTGACTCCAACTAAATTGGGATAAAGTTGATGTTGATGATATTTTATTTATGTTTGCTGCCTATAATTTTATGTTGTATTTTAGGGTTATCTTGCGCAAGTGCTTGCCTTTCAATATCAGCATCCTGTCATTGCAATTGATGCATGCTCTCATCATGGGATTGTTACTGATGCACGGGCAGAACGAATCAAAAAGCACTATGCATCACAGATGGTAAAATCTGGGTACGTTCTTATTTACCGCAATTAATGGAATGTGTTAGAAATAATATTAATTTATTATTATTAGAATAGTCTAGAATAGTCTAGATTGTGGGCTTGGCCCATTAGGTCATCCCATTAGGTCTTTTAGTCTCTATAAATAGAGAGCCTCCTTGTACAGACTTACACACTTGAATATACAATATATTTCAGATTCAATTTGGTATCAGAGCTCTCGATCTGAGGGCTCTGCTTCCGCATATATATCTTTTCCTTTCTTTTTACTGCCGTGCATCAATACCGGCAACCATCCTTTCACACCTAACCCTTATTTAGTCACAAATTACTTGTCCTCAACCTCGTTTCATCAGGAAAAAGATCGTCAGCCTCCGTTCATCGCCGGAAACCGCCACAAAACCACCGTCCGGCCACCGTTCCAGGTCGGACCACCACCATCTTGCTCGCCTCCTCACCCTCTTTCCAGATCTAGTCTCCGTTCGTTGTGGGTCCCATCCGCTTGAAAGATATTAGTGAAAAAACCCGTTGTTTGGACACTTTTGTGCAACGTTTTTGCGCGATTTCTTGCTTTCTTGTAGTTCTTTGCTATTTTCTGGTCATCTCCTTTTATTTTGTGATGGAGGGCTCAAATAATGCGTCCAAAAACACGACTGGCATCATCTCCGGTACTACCCCATCTCCATTCTTTTCTCGGGCCAATGATTCCAATTAGAACAGTGGACGCGGTCGCAGACGTGGCCGCAGACAGAGGCCTCGTTGCAATTATTGCCAGAATCTTGGGCATTTTGAAGAACGCTGCTATAGGAAGTACCCTCATTTGAAGCCACCGTCTGCCAAATTTGCTCAAACTGATGTTACGCCACCTTCAACTGGATTAGTAACTCTTTCAAGTGCCGACTATGAGGCACTTCTCAAGAAGGTTTCTTCTCAGCATCCTACTCAAGACACTGGTAATCATGTTGCTTGTTTTTATCAATCATCTCTTGGACCCTGGATAATAGACTCAGGTGCTACTCATCATCTTTGCGGTAATAAAGATCTCTTCACTTCACTTTCTTATTCTAATAACCTACCCCCTGTCACTCTTGCTGATGGCACTAAGGCTCCTGCTCGTGGAATTGGGGAAGCCAACCCAACTCCCCTTTTAACTTTGAGTTCTGTTTATTATATACCTGGCATTCCTTTTAATTTAATCTCTGTTAGCCAGTTGATTCATTCTCTTTCATGTACTATTACCTTCTCTTAACAATCCTTTTCTATGCAGGATTCGGGTACGGGGAAGACGATTGGAGCAGGCGTTGAGTCACGAGGTCTCTACTATCTGATTGCACCACCTTCTCCAGTAGCCTGTTCTCTCACAGAGTCTCCTGAGCTAATTCACAGCCGTCTGGGTCATCCAAACCTCTCCAAGCTTCAGCATATGGTTCCCTTTTTATCCAATCTTAAGTCTTTAAACTGTCATTCTTGTCAGCAAGGAAAACACACTCGCTCCTCTTTTGCTAATAGAGTCAATAAAAGAGCTGATGCTCCTTTTTCTATTGTTCATTCTGATATCTGGGGTCCGAGTCGAACAACGTCTGTTTTGGGTTTTCAGTATTTTGTCACCTTTATTGATGATTTCTCCCATTGCACTTGGGTTTATTTAATGAAAAATCGTTCTGAGTTATTTTCAATTTATCAAAAGTTTTGTGCAGAAATAAAAACTCAATTTGGTTCTTCTATTCAAATCTTGCGCAGTGATAATGCAAAAGAGTATGTGTCTCTTGAATTTTCTAAATTTCTGGATACACAAGGGACGATACACCAGACTACCTGTCCCCACACTCCACAACAAAATGGAGTCGCTGAACGTAAAAATAGACATCTAGTTGAAACTGCACGTACCCTTCTCATTCATATGAACGTCCCACTCTGTTTTTGGGCAGATGCTATTATCACCTCATGTTTCCTTATCAACCGCATGCCCTCTTCTGTGCTAAATAATGATGTTCCCCACAGTATTTTGTTTTCCGGAGCACCTTCTTATCCTCTGCCTTTACATATTTTTGGCTGTACTTGTTTTGTTCATGATCTTACTCCAGGCAAAGACAAGTTGACATCCAAGGCCTTCAAATGTATTTTCCTTGGGTATACACGTTTTCAAAAAGGGTATCGTTGCTATTCTCCTGATCTCAAGCGTTATATCGTTTCTGCTGATGTCACTTTCCTTGATCAGCAGCCTTTTCACTCTACTCCGTCTCCAGTGTCCCAAGTTGATCAGGTCCTTCCTGTTCCTTTTCTTGACTTGTCTTTACCAGCTGCAGGTGACCCTATTCCAGAGGAGCAACCAATTACCTCCATACCTGCAGATCGTCCTCTCCTCACATACCAGCGTCGTCAGCCTGCACCTCCTCCGACTTTGCCTCTTGATGACTCATCGCCCTTTCCTGTCGGCTCTTCTCCTCCGGATCCTCCATCAGAGACTCCTCCCATTGCCCTTCGGAAAGGTATTCGATCCACTCGAAATCCTCATCCCCTTTATTCTTTCTTGAGTTATGACAGACTTTCTTCACAACATTTTACTTTTGTTTCTAGTCTCTCTTCTGTTTCCATCCCTAAAATCACAGGTGAAGCACTATCTCATCCAGGGTGGCGCCAGGCGATGCTTGATGAAATGCAGGCACTTCACTCCAATGGCACTTGGGATCTTGTTCGTGCTCCTCCCGGGAAGTCTGTTATTGGTTGTCGATGGGTGTTCACAGTTAAAGTTGGTCCTGATGGCACTGTTGATCGCCTTAAAGCTCGCTTAGTGGCCAAGGGATACACACAGATCTTTGGTCTTGATTATGGGGATACCTTTTCTCCTGTTGCTAAGATGGCTTTTGTTCGCCTGTTTCTTGCCCTTGCCGCCATTCATCACTGGCCCCTTCTCCAACTTGATATTAAGAATGCTTTTCTACATGGTGACTTGCAGGAGGAAGTTTACATGGAGCAACCACCAGGTTTTGTTGCTCAGGGGGAGAATTCTGGAATGATATGTAAACTTCGGAAATCTTTATATGGCCTGAAGCAATCTCCTCGGGCCTGGTTTAGCCGTTTTAGTTCAGTTGTTGAATCCTTTGGATTAATCAGAAGCAAAGCCGATCATTCTGTCTTTTACCGGCATAGCTCTTCTGGACAGTGCGTTTATCTCCTGGTCTATGTTGATGACATTATCATTACAGGCAGTGATCAGACCGGGATTGATCAGTTGAAAGAGCATTTATTCAATCAATTTCAGACCAAAGATTTTGGCAGACTTCGATATTTCTTGGGGATCGAAGTTGCACAGTCTAGGCGGGGCATTTCCATCTGTCAGAGGAAGTATGCACTGGATATCCTAGATGAGACTGGCATGGTAGGCTGTAAACCCATTGATACACCTATGGACCCCAATGTTAAGTTATTACCAGGACAGGGGGAGCCACTGCCAGATCCTAGTCGCTACCGCCGACTAGTTGGAAAATTGAATTATCTTACTGTGACAAGGCCAGATATCTCCTTCGCAGTGAGTGTTGCAAGTCAATTTCTTGATTCTCTCTGTGACTCCCATTGGGATGCAGTTATTAGAATTCTCCGATATATTAAAAAGGCGCCAGGAAGAGGTTTATTATATACAAATAAAGGGAGTTCAGAGATCTCTAGTTATTCAGATGCTGACTGGGCAGGTTCTCCTTCAGATAGACGATCCACCTCAGGGTATTGTGTTCTCTTCGGAGGAAATTTGATCTCTTGGAAGAGTAAGAAGCAAACTGTGGTCGCCAGATCCAATGCGGAGGCAGAATATCGGGCAATGGCAAATGCAACCTGCGAGCTCATCTGGCTGAGTCAATTGCTGAAAGAACTCCATCTCTGTGAATAAAGGCCTATGAAGCTCATTTGTGACAACCAAGCCGCTTTGCATATATCCTCTAATCCAGTCTTTCATGAGAGGACCAAGCATATAGAAATTGACTGTCATTTTGTTAGAGAAAAGATCCAGTCAAGGGAGATCGAGACAGCATTTGTCAATTCCAATGATCAACTTGCGGATGTATTCACTAAAGCTCTTAGAGGTCCCCGAATAGATCATATTTGTAACAAGCTGGGAGCTTTTGATATATACGCACCAGCTTGAGGGGGAGTGTTAGAAATAATATTAATTTATTATTATTAGAATAGTCTAGAATAGTCTAGATTGTGGGCTTGGCCCATTAGGTCATCCCATTAGGTCTTTTAGTCTCTATAAATAGAGAGCCTCCTTGTACAGACTTACACACTTGAATATACAATATATTTCATATTCAATTGAATGTGACTTTATGTTAGGGAGTACGTACAATCTTCTTAAGGATGTTTGTTATGACTAACAGATATATGATAAGGCAAGAAGTGAGCATTTTACTCCTTAGGAATTCCAGGCATAAGTTTCAATTTTCATACTATGAATATATTATTTAAAAAAAAAATTATATGAGGATGATATTACGTGTATGTTTAGGAGGGTAAATGCAGTTCAAATATGCCTTGGTAGTTGTTCAAATTGGCCTTGTTGTGATTTTGATCTCTATGGTTTATTATTATTATGAGAACTCATTTGTGTGTTATTTGTTTTGCTCTAGATCAGGTATGCGGACTTTGAATGTGCCAAAGACAATCACGTGCTGTGTGTTGTCGATTGACACATTGAAAACCTTGGTTGAAACATCTTTGCCTGGAAAAGATGTTGAGCAATCCGGGTTGAAGGGAGGAAATCAAGAAGATCAAGGGAAACTAAATTGGCCCAGTGATGCAAACAAAAAACCTTCAACTGTTCTTGCTGGGCTTCATGCCTGTGGTGACCTTTCAGTGACTATGCTGAAGTGAGTTTCAAAATATGATTGAGCCTCTTTTTTTCAACTGTGCTTTCTAACTGATATATCAACTGTTTCTAATTTCTTTAAATCTGGATGTCATAGTTGACTAACATCTGATTCATTACATAGTTTCTCGCATTAAAGTTCATTTTTTATTTGCAGTTAATCACACCATTAATTTTATTGCTGGTTTTTCTCCAATAACAGCCTGTTTTATAGCATTGCCATTGTTTCTGTCTATGCTACTTTATTATGCATAATCTACATTCTACAGACTTGTAATTCTTCCAATCCTTTCTTTATTAGGACTTTCTTAGAGTGCAAAGATGTTAAAGCTATTGTTAGTATTGGTTGCTGTTACAATTTACTATCTGAAGAAAGCATTGGGGATGGTGGATCTCTATGTGGATTTCCAATGAGTCATGCTGTAAGATCCACTGGCTTATCACTCGGAAAAAGTGCACGTGATCTTGCTTGCCAGGTACATGATCTTTTTGGTTCCCCCCTTCTACTTACTGGCATGCCTAAATGTTGAGATATATAAAACCATTAATGTAGCCTCACTCAATAGCTTAAGCTTTTGGGTTGACTTGGTTCTTTACATGGTATCAGAGCCTCGGTGTATCGGGTTTGATCCTCACCGCCCCTCACTTTCTTTCTAGTGGAATTTCTTTCTTCGCATAGGTAGGTGGGTCTGTGCATCGTCCACCCTTCAAGCCCAGTGGGCTCTCGTGTGAGAGGGCGTGTTGAGATATATAAAACCATTAATGTAGCCTCACCCAATAGCTTAAGCTTTTGGGTTGACTTGGTTCTTTACACTAAAGGGAGGGTAAATAGTCAGAATGTCATGTGGTGTGACAGACCAGGAAAGAAGAATATTCTTCCTGATAATTATGGATTTAGTATTTATAGTGCAAGCTAAGATTTTTCAGACTTCATGACCTTCCAGCCTAATCTCTTAGAAATTCCAAATTCCAATTCTTAAACTACAACTTCCTAGGTACAACTTACACGAAAGCATGTTACGAGAAACAATTCCCAAATTGTAATCTTTGACACTTAGTGCTAACGCAAGCCTGTTAGGAGTCCTTGGGCCTTACGAATAAGACACTAGAACACTTAATTAACATAAATCTGTCCTAAAATGCTACCCATGAATAGAAGCCACAAAAGTTAAATAAAATATCTTGAAATAATAAAGATAACTCCACTATTAGTTATTTTCTATTCTGCTGCTCTTGTATCAATTCCCTTGGGGAGGTGAGAAACTTGGCCCTCACGAGAAAGTTTTGTAGTCATATATAACATAGCAATAATAGTTCTCTGATACACATCTTGCGAAAGTTGAACTTCCAATTCAGCAATGGATTCTTCATCAAAAACATTGGTTTCTTTATTTTCCCATAAATTCAAATCATTTAGTTTGCCCATGATTGGAAAAAAAGTTTGGGTCATTTGACAGATGAATATATTAAGAACATTTGAGAATCCAGACAGCATTACTAGCCATTCAAACAAAGCATCTGTTCTACGTTAGATGTTCTTCTCTTGACTTGTCTCTTAATAGCCATAGCAAAACAAAAATTGAGAAGAGAATATCACCAAGTTGTCCATCATTTGAATGAACTAACAAAAGATATCCAAGAGGAAGTGCCATGGTGTATGCTTTTTGCAGACGATATTGTGATTATTGATGAGACCAAGGCCGGTGTTAATGAAAAAGTAGAATTGTGGAGGAGCACGTTGGAGTCTAAAGAATTTACGTTAAGCAGAAGCTAGACTGAGTATATGAGGGTGAGTTTTCTCTGGTAAGAGATAGAGATCAAGATTTTGTGCATCTGCTTGAACAAGAGGTACTCAAGAAGGATGCTTTCAGATATCTTGGATCAATTTTGCAAAAAGGTGGAGAGATTGATGAGGATGTAAATCATAAAATCAGAGCAGGGTGGATGAAATGGCGTAGTGCATCTGGGTTTTTGTGTGACTGCAAAATTCCCCTTAGATACTCCCTGCAATGTTATATGGAGCTGAATGTTGGCCAGCAGATAGGCAACATGAGCATAAAATAGGAGCAGCGGAAATGAGGATGTTAAGGTGAATGAGTGATTATACGAGGATGGATAAGATAAGAAATGAAGATATCCGACGAAAGGTGGGAGTAGTACCGGTGGAGGAAATATGAGAGAACATAGATTGAGGTGGTTCGGACACGTAATTAGAAGGCCCCAAGATACTTTTGTAATCAATGTTGTTAAAACGTATAGTCTACGTAGAAACGGTAGGGGTGAGCAAAAACGTAAAACCTAAGATTTTACAACGTACAAAATATATATATCCAACATATATAAAACTGTTAGAAATAATATTGTATTAAATAGTATTGTATATTTATTATTCTGTTATTTTAGCAGGTTATTTGGGCTTGGCCCATTAGGTCTTTTAACCTCGAGGACTTTTGTACAGTTCTAAATACAATTGAATACAATACATTCATACATTCTAACATGGTATCAGAGCCTCGGTGTACTGGGTTCGATCCTCACCGCCCCCCACTTTCTTTTTAGTGAAATTTCTTTCTTTGCACAGGTAGGTGGGCTGTGCATTGTCCACCCTTCAAGCCCAGTGGGCTCTCATGTGAGGGGGCGTGTTGAGATATATAAAACCAATTAATGTAGCCTCACCCAACAACTTAAAATTTTGGGTGAATTGGTTCTTTACAATGGTGAACACTTAATTAACATAAATCTGACCTAAAATACTAGCCATAAACAGAATCCATGAAAATTAAACAAAATACCTTGGAATTAAAAATATAACCCCACCACTAGTTATTTTCTTTTCTACTGCTCCTGCGTCACTTGGGGTTAAGATGAGGAATACCAAAATGCATTGTAGCTCATTTAAAGCCAGAGGGGCAATTCTGCATAAATAGAAATTGCAATTATTGATCCTGACTTTTCCCTCCAGTCTAATTTTTGTGAATTTGCTGTTTTCTTAGTTCATACTTGTAACGATTGTTCATAATACTATTTAAGTTTTAACTTAAAAGTCATGTGAGAGATTTTGAATTTAAACATCATAGTCATGTGAGAGAAATTTACTGTATTATTTTATCTTGTTAGAGTGCAGAGAGATGGAGGAGCCTGGATATGCATGCTGGCGTTCACAACTTCGAGTTACATGCATTTCGTGCTGCTTTTCAAATGGTACCAAATCATAACTTAGTTTTGTTGTATGTTATCTGTAACTTCCATTGTTTCAACGCTTGTCATCTTACTTTTAATATGAATATTAAAGAAAAATGTAGTTGGCGATTTAATGTTGTTTTTCCTGATGCACATGAATTTTAAAATGTACTAAAATAACTAATTTAATGAGACTGTGATATCCAATTTATCTAACCAGACAAGATCAACTTTGCTTATAAATCTTATTTTGGATGTCATACGATGAGATGATTATAAATTTGTAATGCTAATCACATATTCTGCCTTCCATAAAATTTCTTTTATTGGAAATTGATTTATATTTGATAAATTTAAATAGTGATACTTGGTTAATATTCATATGTAGAATATGGAGATACATTAATTCTGAAACTTAACCTCAGAAATTATTCTCTCTCCCATCATTGAGCCTTTTTTTTAGTGATTAAAGGATCTTTCTTTCAAGTTTATTTCAACTTTCAGGGTGGAGCATAAATTCTTTGTATTTATATTTTAAAAGTTTTTCCTGAAATAATAATATATTGTTGGTTTCACAGATTGGGGTTTTGGTGGTAGTCTACAATGTCGTTACTGCCTCTATGGTAATCGAGCTTGGATTTTATTTGTTTTGGGGAATGAAAATACAAACGAAAGTACCTTTTTCTGTTATATAGTTAATTATCTTATGGTATTAATTTGCAAAGAGGAAATTCTGGATAGTTCTAATGTCTAGTATTGCTTGCATCAAAAGACTTTGTTGTGATTATCTTTGCCCAAATTTGATTTTGAATATTTGTTTTTTGTATGGTGGAAAACGGAATAATTTTTAAGCAAATGTGTTTTTACCAATTTTTCTGTTTTGGGAGGTTTATAATATTAAGTTCCTTACGTTGTCCACAAGTGTTTTATGCAGATTCTCTTAGACTGATGTTCAAATCGATTGGAGTGCTCTATTTTACTGATGGCTTTTCTATTTGCTAATTCTCTTTGTCTTTTTATGTTGCACATAGGAGTATGTCTCGTTCCTCCTTCCTTTAATATTTTCCTTTTCTTTCATGTCTTCCTTATACAAAAAGACAGTAAAAAAATTTTGTCCACTTGTTTTATATAAATATATTTACATATATATATCATGATTTTAATTTGGATAGACAACATTGTTCATGTTTGGATTTAATGAAATTTCATAGAATAATTTAGCTTTAAATTTTTTGAATTAAACAAGACACGGATAAATGCACAAAAATTTGTTGGCAAGGGCTTAGCCATTTTCATCATAATAGTGTACTGTATATGTTTTTACCATGTCTTTCTTTTTTATGTGAAAGAGCATATATGTGTTCTTATTGAAAAAGGTTTTCAGTATATCGATATTTAATAATTACATGAGAAATGAGGAGTATTTATACAAGAAAAAATAGCTAAGCATGACTCAGCTATGACTCACCAAACCTAATCACAATCATAAGAATGACTCAGCTATGACTCACTAAACCTAATCACAATTAATTCTAATTAATTACAATTAATCCTAATTAATAAGAAATAAAAAACAATCAATCCTAATTAATCTTAATTATTCCTAATTAATAGGAAATAAAAACGGAAAAATATTTGAATTTGAATTCTGATTTTCTACACTCCCCCTCAAGTTGGGAGGTAAATGTTGATCATTCCCAACTTGCCAATCAAGTCTTCAAAGGCTGGCCGGTATAGGCCCTTAGTGAGAATATCTGCAATCTGCTCTTTGGTAGGAATATACACCATTCATACACTTCCATCATCTATTTTTCCTTTGATAAAGTGGCGATCAACCTCCACATGTTTTGTTCTGTCATGGTGAACTGGATTTTGAGCAATACTGACAGCAGCCTTATTATCACAATACACTCTGACATGTAGGGAAAAAGAGATCTTCAATTCCTCACGGAGTCTTCTTAACCAAATTCCTTCACAAATACCATGGGCTAGAGCCCGAAATTCTGCTTCTGCACTGCTCCGGGCAACAACTGTTTGTTTCTTACTTCTCCAGGTCACAAGATTTCCCCAAATATAGGTGCAATATCCTGAAGTGGATCTTCGGTCCAATGCAGAGCCAGCCCAATCTGCATCTGTATATATTTCAATCATCCTCTTGTGTCCTCTTTTAAAGAACAATCCTCGACCAGGGGTGTTTTTGAGGTACTTCAGAATTCTATAAACTGCACTCATGTATTTTTCCTTAGGAGAATGCATGAATTGACTAACCATGCTAACTGCAAATGCAATATCAGGCCGAGTGTGAGATAAGTAGATCAACTTCCCCACCAATCTCTGATACTGCTCTTTGTCAACTTCTTTCCCATCTTCGATTCCCAATTTAATATTGGGTTCAACTGGAGTCTCTGCTGGTTTGCACCCAAGCATTCCTGTTTCTTGTAACAGGTCTAGAATATATTTCTTCCGAGTTAAAGAAATTCCTGCCTTACTTCGAGCAACTTCCATGCCTAGGAAATATTTGAGAGATCCAAGATCCTTCAGTTCAAACTGATTAGCTAAACATTTCTTCAAAGAGCTTATCTCCTCACAATCATTACCTGTGACAATTATGTCATCAACATAAACAATGAGAATAGCAATTTTACCACCATTAGAGTGTTTTAAAAATAAAGTATGATCAGTCTGAGCTTGGAGGAATCCTCTTCCCTTAACAGCTTGAGTAAACTTCTCAAACCACTCTCTAGGAGATTGTTTAAGACCATAGAGAGACTTTTTCAACTTGCATACTGAATTGTCTCCTTTTTCAAAACTAGGTGGTGGATCCATATAAACTTCTTCATGTAGATCACCATTCAAGAAAACATTCTTTACATCTAATTGTTGCAAGGGCCAACCAAGATTTGCAGCAAGTGATAAAAGAACTCGGATAGTGTTAAGCTTGGCAACAGGGGCAAATGTCTCTTGATAGTATATCCCATGAGTTTGAGTGAATCCCTTAGCAACCAGTCTGGCCTTATACTTGTTGATGCTGTTATTTGCATTAAACTTTATTGTGAACACCCATTTGCAACCTACTGTTTTCTTTCCTCTGGGTAATGCTACAGACTCCCAAGTTCCATTTTTGTTGAGTGCATCCATTTCTTCAAAGACTGCATTCCTCCATTTTGGATCATCAAGTGCTTCTTGGATATTTTTTGGTATTTTTGTACTGTCTAACATAGTGTTGAAAGTATGAAAACCTGGGGACAACTTTTCATATGTGATATGATGAGAAATAGGATGAGCAGTACAAGATCTAGTACCTTTTTGGAGAGCAATAGGCACATCTAGGTTGGCTGTATCAGTGTTGCTGGAACTAAGACTTGAGTCAGAATCCTGGCAGTCTAGAGGCTCCTGAGGTGATTCTCGCCTGCTGTAAAACTTTCCCCATTTCTCGGGAGGATCTCCATTATCTGACACAATAACTCCCCCTATCTTTTGCATAATGACTCCCCCTGTCTCCAACGGCAAAGGCAAAACAACAGAATCATTTGGTTTCCAAGACTTATCTCCATCAACCCCAATAGACTCCCCCTGAAGAGAAGTCGAAGGAAAAAAAGATTGTCTCTCATCAAATGTGACATCCATAGAAACAAAGACCTTACGAAGTGAAGATGAGTAACACTTGTAGCTCTTTTGGTTAGGAGGATATCCTATGAAGACACATTTAATGGACTTAGGATCGAGCTTGGACCTTTGATGGGGAAGAACATGTACAAAAGCCACACAGCCAAACAACTTGGGAGGAAGGGAAGAATGAGCCCGGAAAGAAGGAAAGGTGTGGGTAAGACAAGATAAAAGAGATTAAAAATTTAGGACACGAGAAAGCATCCGATTGATGAGGTATGCTGCAGTGAAGACAGCTTCCCCCCACAAATATTTAGGGACATGCATGGTAAACATAAGAGTTCGAGCAACTTCAAGGAGATGTCTATTTTTTCTTTCAGCCACCCCATTTTGTTGAGGGGTGTTAGGACAAGAACTTTGATGAAGAATACCATGCTGGCTGAGATAGTTTCCAAGAACAGAATTAAAATATTCAGTACCATTGTCAGTTCGAAGAATTTGGATAGAGGTCTGGAACTGAGTTTGAACCATAACATGAAAGTTTTTAAAAATGGATGCAGCGTTAGATGGATGCAGCGTTAGACTTATCCTTTAGAAGGTATACCCAACATACCCTAGAGTGATCATCTATGAAAGTTATAAACCAACGAGCACCAGAAATATTTTTTTCACGGGCTGGACCCCATATATCACTATGAATCAAGGTAAATGGAGAAGAATCATGATGAACTCTAGGAGGATAAGAAACACGAGAATGTTTTGCAAGCTGACAAATATCACAAGAAAAAGAACTGGGATTTTTATTGATAAATAAGCTTGGGAACAACTTCTGAAGATAAATGAAATTTGGGTGTCCTAACTGACGATGCCACAACAAAACATCATCACAATCATCAGACAAACATACCGAGTGGTTCACAAAATTTTTTCCTTCACAAGAATCTTTTTCTAAATAATAAAGTCCTCCTTCCTCTCTAGCACTGCCAATCATCAGCCCCGAGTCCTGCTCCTGGAAAACACAAGCATTGACAGAAAACTTGGCAATACAATGTAACTCAAACGTAAGTTTGCTGATAGAGATAAGGTTACAAGTAAGAGAGGGAACATGAAGGACTGAGTTCAAAGTAATGTGTTCAGAAAGTTTAATGGATCCTTTTCCAGCAATAGTAGAGAAGCTGCCATCTGCTGTTCTTATTCGTGATTGTTGATAGTAAGGGGTATAAGAACAAAATAAGGTTGCATTACCTGTCATATGATCTGAAGCCCCTGAATCAAGAATCCATCGACTACTATTATCAACATGGAACGCTATACCTTGTTGAGCAACATTGCTGGATGGAAATTTACTTTCAATCAACATGGCTGCGTGTGGTAACGCGTAGGGCGGACGCTCCGTCCTTTCTCTAGCGCGTGGGGGCGCGTGGCTCAGCAGAATCCGATGGTCCTTCTTGAAACTTGTAGATCGGCTCCTGTTTCGAATGGTGCAGATCTTGGCCGGAAATGTTGTCGGAAAAATTTTCCGACGGCTGCTGACGGCGGTGGAAAGCTGGGATTTTGCCTTCTACAGTGATTGGTAGCCTTACTTTGCTCTTGGGACTTTGTAGGAAGGGAAAATAACCTTAATAATAGTTGGAGGTTGAGTTTTCCGGCGTTGTGCCGCCGGTTTGACGGTGGTTGTGGTGGCTGAGTTTTCTCAGGACCAACCTGCTTTGATACCATATTGAAAAAGGTTTTCAGTATATCGATATTCAATAATTACATGAGGAATGAGGAGTATTTATACAAGAAAAAATAGCTAAGCATGACTCAGCTATGACTCACCAAACCTAATCACAATCATAAGAATGACTCAGCTATGACTCACTAAACCTAATCACAATTAATTCTAATTAATTACAATTAATCCTAATTAATAGGAAATAAAAAACAATCAATCCTAATTAATCTTAATTATTCCTAATTAATAAGAAATAAAAACGGAAAATATTTGAATTTGAATTCTGATTTTCTACAGTTCTATTTCATTTTTGAATGCAACTATCTTGCAACAATATGTTTCTGAACATGAGAAATTGGAAAATTACTAATAATGAAAATGAAATTGATGCCATACAGAGAAAGAATGGTTGTATATTCTTTTAGTCTGGGCTAGTCCTGTCTGCACTACACTTGCATTATGCTTGATACGTATCCTGATCCAGAGGTATTTTGTATTGTTTCCTGCAAAAATATAGTGCAGTGAGATCAATATGCTTCTTAGATATTAGACTAGACTGATAAAATGCATACAACTTGCAAAATATCATTATAATGTTATTCATTGTACTATTGTATTCTCCTCCAGTAACTGGATATGACACCCCCATTTTCAGTGGGTCCTTACAAACGATTCATCCTCCCCCTAATTCACATCCTCTATGTTTTTAATTATATATTTTGATCCTGAAGGTTCTTTCTAAGTATTATCCGGAAGTTGTGATGTGTGCTCCTTCAATTGGGCGCAAAGGGAAGGCTCTGCGCAGGCGACATCAAAGGAGATCTGCAGAGTCCCAGCTGCATCTTAAAGGAAATACTTGTTACACGAGACAAAATTTCACCCCTGTAGTGCCTGCAGAATCAGAAACTGGTATTTGAATCATGTCCTTTTTGAGAGTTTATGGCTGCCTGTTATGATTGGAAATCCCTTTTTCTGTTTACTTCATGTCCAACACCAAAGAAAGGTTAAACAAAGAAAACACTTGAGAAGAAGAGAGATAGGTAGTGATGCTCTAACCTAGTGGATGAAGTAATCTTCTTAGCCTCTTTACCGCTAGCTAATAGCTATTTCAATGGGTCTTCTTTGATGGATATGCAGAGAGAGTGGCAATCTGTGCTTACTTTATATTTTGTCTTGGTTGTCTAGTTCTTATATTCTTTGTTCTCTTCTAGGAGTGTACCTCTTGTCTGTTCTTGTACTTGTTTCTCTCATCTCTAATTATTTTTATTTTATCCCAAAAAACACTTGATATAACCTTTCTGCTGCTACGAAAACAGACTACAAAAGCTGCTATATGTGACAGAGTATTCATTCACATGTTTAGTTGAAACAACTTGTGATTGTTCTGTGCAGGGTGGTAGCATTTGAATGACTGATATACATGCTTAACCTTTATCAATGTGTTACAGAAGGGATTTCGGGCTCCACATCAGAAATACAGGCCTTACCTAGTGAATCTAATGGAAGTGCTGGATGTGAAGGGACTAAATTTGATGACAAATTTTCAAATTTTGAGAATTTCTGCCAGTCTGGACTGTCTCATCTTGGAATTAAATGTTCACATGATATAAACCTTCAAGGCATATGGAAGGAAGCAGAACCATTTCTTGTACGTCAATTTCAATTTCTTCTATTATTTCAAACTATTGTCAGTATAATGCTCGTAGAGACGTAGACCTAATTTAATTTGTCTAGGATCTTATTTTTTATTTAGTGGTTTCTTTTTGTTGCTTATTTACGGTTTCTTTTGCCACTTTGTATGTAATTTTGAAATATTACTTCTTATAATAAGTAGGATTTAAGCTTGATGTTGCATGTGTTCCTGAGGTTGAAATAAATTGGTTGCTTGGTTGGAAATGACTTATTTTACGTATTCTTCATATTTTGCCATCAGTATTATTTAGGTTGTTTAAGCTCCAAACATATGTCGTTGGAAACATAAGAATTCAACTTTCATGTCGTGAATGGATAAAATGGTGGCAGAGACAGAGTGGTTGGATGCATCTTTGGTCGGATTATAATGGGCATGTAAGAAATGAAACCATTAATCCAGCTCCCACATTATTTATCATGTTTCTAGTTACCTAAATAGTATGGTTTATTGGCATTGCACAATGTTGAATGAAAAGAAACAAAAACCTTCAAAAGTTTAGAAGCTTCGATAGATTGCAATATGTTGAAATTATAGGGATTTGGGTAGACGAGAAGGAAAAGAGATAAAAAAGAGACTATGAATAATATTGTGTATATTGATGTGATATTATGAGATACAAAATAAAAGCACTAAACCCAAATTATAATAATTTTAGACTTCTAATCTTAGTCTAACAAACAAATCATGAAATATAATGAAATATGAAAACCGAAATCCTCTAAGATACTCTAAAATATTTTAAGATACATTAATGATGTTATGAGATGTTTTCTAGATTTTCTAACACTATGTTTTTAGGTAAATCTAGGGTTGTCAAAACGGGTCGACACGATACAATTTTGACACGACACAAATGCATGCAATATGAACATGACACAAATTTTTTTTCGTGTCAGAATCTTTAACATGAACATGACACAAATTTTTTGCCGGTTGACAAGACACTAGACAAATGACACACAAATGATGGGTCAAAATAGTAATTGACCAAAAAAATGGGTCAAAATTTAAAAAAAGTTCAAAAAAAAGGGGTCGAATTCGTGTTGACATGACATGAATTTTTTATCGGCCATTTGTCCTAATACGAACACAACACAAATTTTTTTGCAGGTCAACCTGAATACGAATTTTTGTGTCGTAGGTCGACCCGCTTGTCATAACTTGTTTTGACACCCCTAGGTAAACCGTGGAATGTTGAGTTTTTAAGTTGTAATATTTGTTTTAATGTTTATATTTCTATCCATTGGTGGTTCTTTTTTGCTACCCCGTCAATATACTTATGGTCATAAAATAAAGTTTTCTGCAAAATCATGTATGGACTGCATTTAGATAAATGTTAGCTAGAATTTCAACAAACATAATTTGATATGTAGCTTTCAAAAGTTATGTATACTTATGCTGTAATCCAAGACAAAAGTAGAACTACTAATTACTTATTAGTGTAGCAATTATGTACAGGATCTCATAGGACCTTATTGGTCTCTCAGAGCTGCTTTAGGGCCTCTTTTGGAAACTCTTATTCTGCTTGATAGATTATTGTTTCTTCAAGAGCGAGGTAGTGCGTTGGAAGCCTACTTGTTACCGATATTTGACCCAAACATATCCCCAAGAAATGTGGCCATAATTGCGAAGAAGATTGACAAAGATTTAAGATCCTCCTGTTACTAAAGGTAAATTGTCTGTTTGTGTATCTCTCTGCCATGTAATCCCAGTACCCAATCACCGCTCCTTGAATATCCTTTTGTTTTATTACTCTGTTAATGCCTTTCTCTGTAGCAGGATACATCCCAGTTTATTTGTGATTGCAAAATGCTTATAAGACATGACCAAGTGGCTTAGTCCAGTGTGCATTCTGGGTTGAGTTGCTATATGCCACAAGGTATATTCCTTTTAGACGCAATCCCTTAATCTGATTTGATCATTGATAGTTCTAGTAGATAAATCCATAGTTAGCTATTATAATTATAAATATATCCTGTACAAGAGTATTGAGAATGCTACGGAATTTTGGACCAGTTCATCAATTTATGTTCAATCATTCTATCTAGCAGTTGTCTCATCGATTTTATATCAGGATGCTGCAATAGCCAGTCATATTTTTTGTGTGTGTGATTATTAACCACACCAGTTCTTGCTTATATTTTTGTGTTTTTAGTACTGCAAACGAATTAGGGAATATTAATATCACCCGCTCTGGTTAGTTGTGTATATTTTCTCTATCAAAAGTCGTGTTTGCTGGGGTGATGGACTTTTCTTTGTCAATAGTGGTTGTAATGTTGGTAAGGCAATTGAAAACCAGGAGTGAGGAAGCTCTGTGCTTTGGCAGTGCAGTAGGTTTGAAGTTCAAACGTCTAGCCGTTGATGAACTAAACCTTCGTTGCCTTTCGGATGTGGTCAGCTTTGTTACAGATGTCAGGTCCATAAGGGCATGCCCCGTGTTCTTGGAAGAAAGAATTTTTTCATTTTTTACTTTGTTACTTGGGTGGGAGTAGGGTAGTCTGGCCTTTACTCAATGGTCTTTTTTCATTTTGATGCTGATTCCAAACAAAATGTTATGAGAGGTTACCATCAATAAAAAAAGAATATCAGATTCAGAGTATGTTATGCACATGCATACTGTTAAGAAGACTAGAAAGGCTACACCGTGGTTTCAGATAGGCACAAGATCCCACTCATGAATTAATCAAAAATTTCATTGTTTAGGTTTGAATGGAAACTAACCGTATTTGCATGTTACAGACAAGGGATTCAGAGGTGAACTAAGTGAACATGATTTTTCAAAAATTCAGGGGATTAAACAGAACGGTTGGATTTGGCTGCAGGGCCATTTTCTTATCATTTCCTAGATAATTGAGCACTATTGTTCTCCAAAGTTATACCCTTATCCGGGCTTGACCAACATAATAAATTACAACATGCTTAGGTTAAAAAATAAGCATATTTAAAAATTAGGTTACGACAGGCATGTCAATAGCAATTCAGCTCTTCAAATGCTGCTTTCTTTTTTTTACCATATTATAGACCTATCAAAATAGGTGAGATTGTCCCATTAAGTCCTAGCCTAGCCCATTCAAGTTAGAGGTAAAAGGCCTACAATAATGATTTGCATGGGCCGAAAACTTTATTGGTTAAGGCCTATTCCTGAGCCATCCAAAGTTAAATTTAAAAAAAAAAATATTTCTTTTATTATATCTAATGCATTTAATTTTTTTTAATAAAATAAATATTTAACACGTTTATAAAATATTTTATACAAAATTGATTTTTAATAATTTTTTTTAAATGAAATAATATTTGCATACAAATATATAGATGAAATGTAAGTAAAATTTTAATTTCCTTGAATAGTTATTTTTTTTTTTTATCAAAAATATTAAAGTCTTTCTTTCTTATTATGATATCAATGTTGATGGAAATGAGTGAGAAAAATATTAGAATAAAGAATGACAGAATGACAAAATCATCATCGTTGATTTATAAATGAATCGTTAGGATTCTCTCATATATATATATATATATATATATATATGGTAATAGTTTATCAGGATGTTCATTGACTTAAATTTGAAATCATAAGATAGCCAGGTTTACACTGTTTACATTTGTACCACACTGTTTACACTAAAGATTCTATTGTTCATTGCCAGAAAGAAAAGTGAAGATGTGAATTGATGTTGCTATGAAACATTGACATCAATAACTGTGGGCTCTAATATTTATATTTTGACATAATATGATATAGGGATTAATGTTTCTAGGAGATAATTTTAATTTTTATACACATATAAAAATATGTGGGTCCAATGAACAAAATAAAGAAGCATAATATATATGGGCTATGGTGCAAGGTGCAATGGACTAAGGTACACTGTCTAGAAATATGGTTTTATATATTTTTATATATGTGTACAAAATAAAATTATCTCCTATAACATGAGAAGTATAATATATATGGGCTATGGTGCAAGGTGCAATGGACTAAGGTACACTGTCTAGAAAGAAGCTGAATCTACTCTTCCTTTAAAAAAGAATACACCTTATTATTAATTCCTCTTCTTTTAAATTTAGAATTTAAGTTCTTTCGAATAAATTATGAATATGTATGTTTTTTATTTTTTTATTTTAACCAATAGTTTGCAAAAAAAAAAATTAAATTAATTATGCATATAATTCTTATAGTTTTAAATATATTTTAATTCATATTTTTAAAATCTATCTAAATAAGAAAGTGGTGGTAGTTAAGTTGGTATTAAGAGAGTTGAGTAAGTGATAACTTAGTTGATAGTAAGAGAGTTGAGTAAATTAAAAGGAAAGGTCCTCGATTCAATTTTCACGTGTCATCTCTAAGAGGAGTTTACATATTTTTATCTATGACCTAACCCGCACTTCAAATTAGTCTCATAGTCGGTTCAAAAAGTTAAAGCTTATGGGAATATTGAACGGAGCTAACACATCTCAAAGAGGTAATTAGAGTGAAGTTAATTCTAAAAAAAAATATGTAAATAAAAATTACAAGAATTGTTTGCTAATTCAATCAATTAATTTAAAGTTCTTCTAAGAGAGTTAATATATATAAAATTTATCTTCTTTTTTTGGATAAACCTCAAGTATTCTAAGGCAATTCTGTTTGGTGTGAGTCTAGAATTAAAGCTTTAAATTCTTTTCAAAAAATAATACTGCGGAGGATGGAACATATATTTTTACCTCACTTGTTGCTCAACTTCTATGTGCTAACTAAGTTACTATTATTTGGTATAATTTATCTGATTTTGTTTTTCAATTTTTGGTAGTTTAGATTTGGGCCTGTAATAGTACAGTCACTATTAAGAAGCCTAAAGAAGCGTATCCCAAAATGCGGAACATTAGTAGCTGGGCCGAATCGAAGTTCGAAACCTCAAACTGGCTGATTCTGACAAAACAAAACCCTAATCTTCTTCCTTCTTTCCCTAAACCCTCTCTCGCATGGCTTCTGAAAGGGTAAGCTCCGAAACAGTGGCGAAAGCCGTTGATTCTCTCCTGAAATGGAGGAACTCACAGTCAGAAACCCAAAAGCCGAAGCTGTTCGACGAAGACGAGGAATTCGTGTATCTGATTCTCACTCTCAAAAAGATTCCCCAAAAGGGTCGAGTTAACCCTTACAAGATCTCTCTCCCTCACTCCCTTCTCTCTCCATTCTCCGAGCAGTGCTTGATCATCGACGACAGGCCCAAGTCCCAACTCACCAAAGCCCAAGCCCATAACAAGATCCAGTCCGAGAGCATCCCCATCTCGAAGGTTCTGAAGCTCACGAAGCTCGCCTCCGATTACCGTCCCTTCGAGGCGAAGAGGAAGCTATGCAATTCTTACGACGTGTTTTTCGCTGACAAGAGGGTTGTTCCTTTGCTTCCGAGGTTGTTGGGGAAACTCTTCTTCAAGAAGAAGAAGGTTCCTGTTGCTTTGGATTTGAAGAAGAATAATTGGAAGGAACAGGTTCAGAAGGCTTGTTCTTCGGGGCTGTTGTTTCTGAGTACTGGGACTTGTAGTGTTGTTAGGGTTGCCAAGTTGAGCATGGAGAGGGATGATATCGTGTCCAATGTTGTTGCTGCCATCAATGGGATAACTGAGGTTGTTCCCATTAAATGGTCTAATGTAAGGTCCTTTCATGTCAAGTTGTTAGAGTCCCTCGCCTTGCCCGTTTATCAGACGGTTCCTGATGTGAAGTTGAAGATTGTGGGAATTAAGGAGAATGAGAGGAAAGAGCAAGAGGAAGAGGAAGAGGAGGAGGAAGCGGGTGAGAAGAAAGTGGGAAAGAAGAAGGGTAGGATTCATCAAGTTAAGTACATGGATGATAAAGTTGGTGAGGATCTCATTAAAGATGATGATGATGTTGTTGTGGAAGAAGATTCTGAGAATGATGAAAAGGGTAATGGAGAATTAGTGAATAAGAAGAGGAAGAAAGGAGTTAAAGTGGTGAAGGGGGGTCTAAGTGAGTTGACTAGTATCAAACGTTTGAAGAATTCTGCTAAGGAAAGTTTGATCAACAAAATTGGAAATAAATTATCTGTTGAGGATCTGGAGTCGGGCAACAAGAAGAAGAACAAGAAGAGAGTGGATGTTAAAGTAAAGGCTAAGAAAAGTAAGAGGGTTTTGTGAGCTGATTGTTGATGTAATAGAGTATTTGTTGTTAGAATTCACTGCTTGATGTAGCTCTCCGCAATCCTGTGTGGTTTTGCTTTGTTGAGTCCTCTGGCAGATTTTGTTTTTGAGCGAGCTTATTATTATATTGTGGCATTTGTTGTGTTCTGTTCTTGGGAATTTTGTCTTTAGAATGGTTCTCAACGGAAAAAATGAAAATGTTGTTTCTCATTTCAGGGTGATATGAAGTTATTTAGATATAGCATGTTGTCAGAAACTGACTTAGAAATGGTGAGATGAGAGTTGGTGCTTCACTTTATGCAAAAGTTATATAGACGAAATGATAGGAGAATACCCAGAACAAATTATACTTTCAATGATTGTGCTGCTTTGTTTTGGCATAATAGAATTTTACCTTAAATTTCATTTCTTTGTTTATATAATACATACATATTTCTCTGAAATCTGTTTTTTTCAGTGAGTTTTGGGCTTTCTCTCCTCACATCCCTATTCCTTGGTTATTTGCTTCCAACTTCACTTATGTGCTTCTAGATTTATCTCGAATATTAATCTTCCACCTCCTTTTAAAATTGAGGGCAGTATATTTTTACACTGGTGTAAGAGTTAGAAGTCTTACTTATTGATCCACTTGTATCCAATGGCTCACATTACTAAAAAATTTGAGTCCTTAGATATAAGTGGGATCAATGGACAAGATTGAGTGTGTGTAACTTACACTGGTGTAAAATGATTATGACATTTTCAAATTATTAGTGAAAGTTGTATTTATTGTATTTTTCTGTACTCCCCCCACCAACCAACTTTAGCTTATAAACGCCGATCCTGTTGCTATTAAAATTAGAGTAAAGTTTATTTTGGGTCCTTAACAAAAAACACAGTCTCGTCTCTTAAAAAAAAAAAGTCAACTTTTTCTCTTTACAATTCTAGTTCTTTAAAAATGTGGTCCTTCAGAAATTCAATAAAGATCTCGTTTAGTCCCTGAAACAGGATGAATATGGATATTTTATTTTGTAAGAGATGAAAGTGGAGATCGTGTTTTTTGCTAGTGACCCAAAATAGGCTTTACTCTTAAAATTATTAGAAAATTACTCTATGTAGTTGTTAGTTTATCGCCAAAAAATGGATGGGAAATTCTAAGTGTGACGTTGAGGGGGTGTTTGTTAGAGTTATTTTTTTTTATCTTCTCGGGAAATTGATATTGGGATTTCTAGGATGTGCATGATAATCTTTTTATAATGATTTTTTTTTTTAATTTTTGTTCTCGGGAACAAAAATGGACAAAAACAAAGTTTGACAAAATCGATTTATTTTTCTTGTTCTTGAGAATGAGTTGGTTTAATTTTTGTGCTGGAGAACAGAAAAAAGTATAAAATTTTTATTTTTTTTGTTTCCGGGCACAAAATAAAAAATATTTGTCTTTCTCAATCGCTTTTTACCACTACCATCATCACCACCACTACCACCACCTCTACCACCTCCAACGCCACTATCACTACTACCATGTGTCTGTCACCACCACCATCATTACTACCAGTATTATCGTTACCACCATTATCACTATCATGCCATCATCACCACCATCGTCACTATGCTACGGCTGGTGACGCCAATTGCTGCGGGTTTGACAATATATTTGACCGGTGGTCAAGGCCAGGTTGTAGGAGGAAGTGTTTTCTGGTTTTGTAAAAAAAATTTTTTTGGCTTAATGTAAATTTTAAATTCGAAAACATTTGAATGAAAATGATGGTTAAGGTTAATTTTATAAAATTATCCTATATTTTCAGTAATATTTGACAATTAATCAAACATAAAACCAGTAATCTAGAGTCAATATTCTTTGTAATATTTTGATTTATCAAATATTTTTTTGATAATATTTCTAAAAAATTTACTTTTCCACCGTATTTTTGGAAATTATAATTTTTGGGCACAAATTTTTTTATCTTTTACCAAATATACTTGAGTGACAAAAGTAAATGAGGGAAAAGCAGCCTTATCACCCCAGTCCCCGAATACAAAGGATAAAATTAAGAGAAAATTGTTTATACACAATTTATATCCTTTCATTTTCACAAAGAGGTGAGATTTATACCTTTATTTTTTTTGTCAACTCTCTCTCTTCTTTTATCTATCTCTTCCTCTCTCTTAAAATAACATAACTTTACATCCTTTAAAATGACACACACTTTTCCCTAAAATTAATTAGAAACAAAAAATCGATGACCTTGAGACCAGTCAGGCTGGACTTGGAATTGGATTCTGCACTTCTGTGATGATTTGAGATGGACAAGTTAGCTAATATCTGGTTTTAGTTCTTTCTATTATCCGGTACCATGTTGTACTTATTTTTTCATCTTTTAAATATTGAATTAATTCCGAATTTCAAATTAGCTATTTGAAGTTTTAAGGCATTGTGAAATTTAAGTCATATGCCATTCTGTATGTTGCAATGGCATTGGCAAACATTTTGCTCCTGGTTCAATATTATTAAGGGAAAATATAATTTTATGTGATTTTAAATAAAATGATCTTATTTTGATATATAATTGTTGATTTTTTATATTCTCTTTCTTTCACAATATTCTCTTTTTTTCTCCTTCTAATTTTGTGGAAGAGAGAGAACGTAAAATGCTAACAAATATATATTAAAATACAATTATTTCATTTAAAATGATATAAAAATATGTCCATTAAAATGAAAAATGTTTTTCCATATTATTAAATGTCTCCTAAACTTCTCTAAAGGTTTCTGAAATTAATCATGCTTTGTTTTTTTAGCCAAGGATTGATATTCTGGCATCTTTTCTCTGTTTCACCCTCTTTTGGTAATCATATGCCGTTTAATAAGTAGGTCAACATTTTCTTTGGATTCTTCAATGATGGTGCTGTTATTTTTTAAGTTGTTGTGTTTGTTGCACTCTTATATGTGATGACTGAGACTTACTATTCTGCAAGTTTCACTAGCCTTTTTAATGATATCAAATATATGCAGCATAATTTTAGAGATACACCAGAATCCAATACTTGAAAATTTACTTGCAGCTAGGTGTATACTCTCCCATACTGATATCGATTGTTCAAGACTGAATGCTAGGAATGAAATAATGGATGAGATATTTCAAGATTAAGTGGAACTGACAACCATTTTGTCATGTAATGATAATGATGAGATTATGTGTTTTATAACTTTATTTCTGAGTACAAAATGTCTATAAGACGTGACCAAGTGGCTTAGCAGAGTCTGTATATTCTGAGTTGGGTTGCTATGTGCCACAGGGCATATTCCTTTTAGACCTGATCTCTTTTATCTGATTTGATAGTTAATAGTCCTTTTAGACCTGATCACTTAATCTGATTTGATAGCTGATAGTTGAAGTAGATAAATCCATACTTGGCTATTATAGTTTCAAGTATATCCTGTCCATAGTATTAAGAATCCTACGGAATATTTGACCAGTTCATCAATTTCTGCTCTGTCATTCCACCTGGCAGTTGTATGTACGAGCAAAGTCTCATGTGCACTTCACCAACGGAAGAATGGGAACACTGATCAAAATGTCACTGTTTATCAAATTTTTTATCTAAATACCACGCGAATAATGTTATTTCTCAATCTGCTACGGGGACAAGTTCGTTACCCGGTGTAGTGAACTCGGTTTGCTGACGTGTCACGTTTCTAGTGGACACCAAATTCGCTACACGGGGTAGCGAACTGCAATTTTTTTTTTTTTTTTTAACTTGGCACTTGTTATCTACTAGAAATGTGACACGTCAGCAAACTGAGTTCGCTACACCGGGTAGCGAACTTGCCCCCGTGGCAGATTGAGAAATAACACTGTTCGCGTGGCATTTAGGTAAAAAACTTGATAAACAGTGGTATTTTGATCGGTGTTCCGGAAGAATGACACATTAGCCTGATATTTGTACCGAAGAAAAAGAATTTTTTTTTTAATATTATAATTATAATTATAATTATGTATTTCTCAAAATATATAATTTATAATTTTATTTTGAACTATTATTTTTTTGAATATTCAATGGGACAAGAGTATATTAGATTTTTTTCTGTATGCACCACTAATAGTGATGGAGCCAGAAAGGGGCAAAGAGGGGTGATTGTCCCCCTCCCTTAGGTTCATCAACCCTTTATCTTAGACCATATTTAGACTTAAAATAATGAGAGTGTAATATAAGCTTATCCCATTCATCTTTATTATTCTTCATATACGAAGAAAATTCGAAGAGTTCTTCAAATCTATCTATATATCGATTTGCGTTGTTGTACTTAAGTTAGTGAGAATTTTTTAATTTCTCATCCCCTCTCATAAATTTTTCTGGCTCTGCCGGTCAAATTTGTTAGGGTTCACATGTTGATTAACCAAACCAGTTCTTGTTTATATCTGTGTATTAAGTGCCCTAAACGAACTAGGAAATATTAATATTGCCCGTTTTAGATTATTGTGTGATTTCTCTATATATCAAAAGTCGTATGTGCAGGTGGTGATAATTGATAACCTTTTCTTTGTCAATAGTGGTTGTAATGTTGGAAAGGCAATTGAAGACCAGATTAAGGAAGCGCTGTATTATGTTTTGGCATTGCACTAAGTTTAAAGTTTAAAGTTTAAACGTCTAACCATTGATGAACTAAACTTTTGTTGTCTTTTGGATGTGGGGGCTTCATTACAGATGTCAGTATCATAAGCCATTCCACGTGTTAACATGGTAGAAAGAAATTTGTCGTTTTAGGCTTTTAGTGAATGTTCTTCCTTCCACTTTGATGGTGATTCCAAGCAAAATGACATGAAAGGTTGCCATCAACAAAAAGAAGAATGACTTCCTACAGTATATGAGATGCATATCATGTTGAAAATACTAGAAAAGTTCCTTAGTGGTTTTTGATAGGCACGAGATCACTCTCATGGACTGGTCAAATTTTCATCATTTAGGTTTGAATGGAAACTAACCGTATTTGCATGTTTCAGACAAAGTATTTAGAGGTGCACTAAGATAACTAGACTTTTCAAAACTTCATGGAATTATATAGAACGATTGGATTTGGACACATAACCATGCTCTTATCAATTTCCCAATTAACTCTGCACCGTTGTTCTCCAAAATTGGACTTAATGTCGTAACCTTTAATGATTATAATTATTACAGGTTGGCTACACAAATACTGCTTTGACTCTGAATTACTTTGAAATTAAATCATTCTTATAGTTTGTCTCTTACTGCTTCTGTCACAGTGTAGAATCTAGACCATGCATAAACTGAGATTCTTTTGGCTCTAAGGTAGTGTTTGGTTGAGGGATTCTCAAAATTTCCCCATCTAAGTACATGTGACAATCCTTGTTCTCCTTGTTTGGTTGAAAGATTTTATAACTTTTATCCATCAAACACATTTGTCTATCTAAGTAGAAATGTGTGTTAAGAAGGTAAAAAACATTGTTGATAAATGCTGTTTGAGACATGGTATTCTTGTCAAAAACTGGAGAAATGAAAAAGTGGGTGAAGACAATGACATTAATACCCCTCTTCTTATATGTTGCAATCGTACAAAATTTTATAGAAAAGGTTGCTTTCGTAAATTCTATCTATTTCCCCATCAAATTTTTATTTTCAACCAAACATACATTCAAAAATTTCACTCAATTTTCCTGGTAAAATTTTGCCATACCAAACAACTTTTTTAAAATTTTCCTATCTAACTCAATTTCCCTACAGATCCTTAGTATTTACATTTTCTTAGTATTATAAAGTTTCTCCTCAACCAAACACTACCTAAAGCACGATGCTTTAGTATTAGATGCCTGTTAACTTGGCTAATGTTATTTCTGAATTTCTTTGTTTGGACTTTGACCTCAGTCACCACACCCTTGTGGGATTTACATTGAAAAAAGAGTCATTAGATATTGGTAAGTTTGATGTGCTAGCTCAGATTGTGCATGGTACTGATAAAATTCATTGTGGTCGGGGACCACTATTTTTTAGGTGGTCCCTTAGTGTAAATGGAAGGGCAAAATTAGAAAAGAAAAAAAATAACAGGAATAAAAAGGAAAAGAAAAAATTAGTGTTGTGAGAGAGAGCACCAAATCATTGGATGGTCCTGGAACATATTAAATATTTCCGTTCCCAGCAAATACCTAAAGCGCAGAACATAGTCTTCTATGGATGTATGCGTTATACTTTGTGTTACTTTAAGTAGTGGTAGGGTAACCTTTCACTAAAGTATCAGGATGTTGAATTTGCTTCAAATTTCTGATATATAATTTTCATGTCGATATATGTATTATATATATATATAGATATAGATGTAGATATATACATATATTTATACACTAATATCATGAAGCCATGGCCTACTTTCTTTGACAAAGTTATAATCCCAGTTCCTCATCCCATCTTGATAATGCTCACATGCAAATGGTAGGCCTGGAATAATTAAGACACACGTTGATGTTGAGTTTTCCCAAACGGCGGGAAGTGGTGTGCAACCTTGCTGTAACAATGGTTTAATTTCTTGTGTGGTTTTTAGATGATTTAAAATAAATTGAGGAGCGTTATTCTTACAACCTAAAAGTTTTATAACTTCTTATAATCTATTTTTTTACCGTTGATTTCTCTCAATCCAACGGTTATAATTTATTGAAAATTATAATTAATTAATAAATGTGACTCAATAAATCATAACCGTTGGATTGACAGAAATCAACGATAAAAAAATAAGTTGTAAGAGATTGTAAAACTTTTATGTTTTAAGAACAACCCTTAAAATCAGTATGTTCAAAATTCTAATAAACAAATCCATTATTCTTTAACCTAGGTGAAAAAAACTAAACCTAGTTTCTTTTTATTTTTCTTTATTTTTGGCACATGACAGAGATTCTGTTCACAAGTAAAACATACCATTTGTTTCCAAATTTTCATCCCCGTAATCACACTTCACTTGATTACACATTACACCAAAGTGAACCTAAGCGAATATTCAATATTCGTATCACGATACTCTTATGGTTGAAAAATTAACTGCAGACGATCTCCACCTTTAATTTATATCTTCTATGATAAAATAATAATAATAATAATAATAAAAAATGCAAGTTTGAGAATATTCAATTGCATGTGATGCAGTTATATTATAAACAATAGAAGATTCGTTTCCAAATCCAATTTATATTTTAGGCAATTGAAGTGCCACTGTGTGTAATTAATGGGCCAAGTCTAGTACGATGAGTGCACTAGTTCAACTCATTCATAAATCATAACTACTAAATTTTGAATCTTTTTATTGAATTTCTGTCAGAAAAAATCTGTCTAGTAACTGTCAAGTTCAATTCAACACTTCAGAAACGGCTAGTACTTAACTAAGACAAGTGCAATATTATATTCAGACTCTAGAGAGATGCATAAGGAATTACACTTTTTCTTAATCATATGGGTGTAAAAAAAATTGACTGCATCATTCAAAAGAATAACATTGTGGGTCAAGATGATTCTATAACAAAATAAGTGTTAGTTTCTTAATATATAATACTATAATCTAATTTTTTTTATGATGTTTGCATAATTATTTCTTCACAAATCGTTTTATTGTTTAGCACGCTCAAGCAAGAAACAATGATCACTATTGCAATGAACAGTTTGATGTTTGGACTTTGAATTGAGTTTGCTCACAGAAACTCAAACCCCACCATTCTTCTTCTTCTTCTTCATACCAAATTGCTCAAAAAAGCCACACTTGCCGCCACCTCCCTTTCCATGAAGACATTTATGGTACACACGTGACCCCTTCACCGAAATTCAATACCTAAAAATGGAGAACCTATATTTACCTAACCAAAAAAATAAAAATAAAATTGAAATAGTCAATTTTGCCACCCAATTGCCTCGTTTGCCAAACCTTGTCATCAAATTCCCTAACCCCAACTGTTTATTTTTATATGATCGCAATAGCACACACGGTTTTAGTCTACATCATGAATATGTGCCTCTTTTCAACCATTGTTATTATATTACTCTATCAATATCCCTATTTTCTTGATGACTTCAATTATAATACGTATATTCAATTTTCTCCTCTCTCTATTCATGGATTGAATTTGAAATAATGGTAGGAGGAAAATGTCAATTAAGTTGACTTAGAATAACACAGTAAATAAGTTGCATTGACAATCAAATTCACGTGTGGCTGTATCCACTTGGCCTAAATGTTCATCATAATTCTATAGCATATATGTAGTTTGAGTATATATATGAAGCAACTTTTCATTTGTTCTGAATCTACCCAAATGACAATTGTCAAGGTGTCACTTCTGATAGATTATAAATCAAGAATGATGGTTTTTTTCTTTCTTGTTTACTATACACATACTACTTTGCATAACAGTGTTAAGTTTGACAAATGTAACCCTCACACGACCAAGTTTAAATTATTCTGAAAATATTTTACTACATATATATTACTCATTTTTTAACATCTCGTCCTATAGCATAATGGGGTATTTAACATGTACGAAGGGTTGAAATAAAATAGTTGCATTTATTTTTAATTACTTATTTACATTTCATCTTTTATATATGCTAAAAAATTTAGATTAATAAAGTTTCTTTAACTGCACTTCAATATACTTTGGTAATTACTTATGTTGTACGTGCTGAATGATTATTATCCATATGTTACTTTAAAGGTTTTAATATTGCATTTTTATTTCATAAAATTCTATTGAATATGAACTTATGCTAATCTTGAAATCTTACTTCACCCTTTGAGTTTTAAAAGGAAACGAAAGGTCTTCTTTTCAACTTTGTGATGGGTGAATATTTCAGCAAATTGGAGCTTATTTAATTTATGGGGGAAAAAAAAAACCAACCGTACGGGATTGCTTTCTCTCTCATTCCCAAGAGTTGCTCAAAATATTAGTTTCTTTTTTTTGGATTACAAATATTAGTTTCTGTTTCATGAGAGGATATGGATATTATTTACTATCCACTAATGTATGCCTAAATAAGAATTTGTAATAATTGAAAGAGAAGTAGCCTTTTTCAACTCTTGTGGGTTAATTCGTGGTTTAAATAAATCAACTAATCAAACCATTAAGTGATTGTATTTACCCATTTTTTAAATCTAATGACGAAATTGATCACCTAACGTTCTAACTCCCCTACCCTCCTATCAGATTTCAGCACAAAATACTCTTTAGGCTGTGTGTTTCCTTAATTTGTCTTCATTAGATATAAATTATTCACTATGACCCATAAACAAAATTAATAAATAATGACTCGTATAGTTTTGTTCTAAATAAAGGTCATTCAAGAAAAATGCTGTGGATGCCAGCTTATCAACAACCAATATGAATACAATTAAAAAAAAAAAAAAAACTCATGGGGATTATTTATCACTAGGTTTTGGACCAAGCATATGTACAAAAATTTATTAATTCTTGACATAAAAGAATAAATTAATTGAGAGGAGAGAGATCATGCACAAGTGGACAAAACTAAAATTAATGACTATATGTCATCACTCATCACCTAGTGACCCCTCCTCCTATTTTGATTTGAGAGTGGCTGCTTCATGTGCTAACTATAATAATTAGCTTATTATCTTTTTTTCTTTTTCTTTTTTAATATGAACATTTATCTTATTATAATATTATCTCCAAACAATAAATTAAATTATTAACAAATGGAAATAAATTCTTAACACATAAATTCAGCAAGGTGGCAGTGATTGGTTTGTGCACGTCATCATACACATAGTCTCTCTGTGAGGAGATGCACAGCTTAATTACAAGCCTACCCTCCTTACTTGCACATAATTACAAGTTGACTTACCATCTTGTGTTCCCTCTCCCATTTATATATACACACCTCTCTTCCCCTCATATTTCTGAGATCTCTCAAATTTCTCACTTGAAGTTTGAACTTCTTTTTCTATTCTCTTTCTCTTTCACTTTCACTTTCTCCATCTCCTATTTATATCTTTGTTGAAAGAAAATGAGTAGCATAAGCATGGTAGAGGCAAAGCTACCACCAGGGTTCAGGTTTCATCCTAGAGATGAAGAGCTTGTATGTGATTATTTGATGAAGAAGGTGACACACTGCGATTCCCTTCTCATGATTGATGTTGACCTTAACAAGCGTGAACCATGGGATATTCCAGGTGAGTACTTGTGTTATACTCTTAATTTCCCTCATTATCATGCATTCTCTAATGTATAACATATAATTATTGCCTTATATATATACATATATACTTGTCACGTTTTTTTAATTTTTTTTCTATATATTCGTTAGTCCTGAATCTCTTTGGAAACCTTAAACAAATTATTATCTTGGATATAACTCATAGTTTAAATTTTCTCATAAAATTGAACCAGAAACTTTCCTATTGTTTTCTTCATCTCACACTCAAGCACCCCACACATAATATGCTACTTATAATGGAAATGTTTTGATCCATTTCGGTTTGCTATTGGTTGGTAAATTACAAATGAGTTGTTACTTTCATTTTTGTTGTATTCTTGTTATGTTTCAAAACATGATAAGGGTAAATTGATTGTGTGGGTGAGGTGATGATAGCAACTGCAATGGCTATAATAGATCCCAATATATACATGCACTTATTCAGTGTATGCTTTGATAGGGAAATGAATCCTTCCAACTGTAGCTAATGACGCATTGTAGAATATCTCCAAAGTTTCATTTTTCAAATTATTTCATGGGAAAATTTATTTTTTAAGTTAAATTAAATTCCATTTTCATAGGTCATATATAACCCAACACTTATGTCTTAGAAATATGTCATGTAGAAGAGTCCATGAAGTTTTTTCCATTGAAGCCAATAGTTACTAGTTATGATTATGTTGCTTTATACATGCCAATTAATGAATTCTAAATGGAAACACCAATATACTTTCATTATTATTATTTTGTTTCTAGGATCAATAATACTAGTTATAATCTAAATGTTAATTGAATATTTTCTTGCTTGTGAAATAATTAGAGAGCATCCTCGTTGACATAAGCCTATGCATTTTCATATGGGACATAAGTTTTATTCCAATCCTAACCATATTCACACATACAGACAAGTGGTTGCACTCAAGTATTATATATAACAAAGATAAATATATTGGAGATTTTTTTTTTAATTTAATAAAAAAAAGCCATGTTTTTCATCCGTACCTAAAAATATTACTGCTATAAATTTTTATATGGATACATTTACACAAAAGTGCATACACCTTAGTTAGCAGCTTTAAATGGGAAGCTCTAAAAATCATATATGATTTTATCACCTTCAAAGTTCTTTAGAGTTTATGTATTCAAAAAGAAAAGAAAAGAAAAAAAGTTCTTTAGAGTTTTGAATAAATTGACACATTGAACTTGTCCTATTATAAACTGTTTGAGAGTGATTTTCACTGTAATAAACTAATAATGCAACGACACGTCTTTACCTGAACCTGATTACCTTACATGTCATGTTAAAGTGATTGAACTCTCTTATATCAAAAAAAAAAAAAAAGTGATTGAACTCTCTAGCTTTATCATTACTTTTTTTTTTCTTTTTGATAAAAGCTTTATCATTATTCTAGCTGTATCCAACCATGTATTTTTCTCTTTAGTTGGATATTTTGAAGTGAGTATTTTAGTAAATAAGCAATATTAATCCCTTGTATAATTTTTTTTAAGGACAAAAAATATTTCAAGATTTTTTTTTTATTTTTTCTTTAAAACATAAATTTAATTTTTTAATTAATTGTGTATATTTTTTCAATTTAAATATTATATAAATTCTAACAGAATTAATGATACATACTTATTTTATAATTTTAAATATTTTTAATTTGTTTTTTTAAAATTTTACTTGAATTTTAAAATATATGTGTGCCATTTGTTAGTAATTTTTATAAAAGGGACATAAAAGATTTCTAGGCCTGATATGATGGGTCAACATTAATGCTTTGGTATGCTGGGCCATGCTTTCATAGTTTATATTATTCTGGAAATAATATCAACTGTTTGATTATGAAATCACCATAATTAGTTTTGTATTTTAATAAGCATGTCATATATGAAAAGAAACTGATAAGGATTGGCAACTCAGAAACAAATGGAAGTATGGGGCCTATACAAATAGTAACTGAATAATTTGAAATTCAAATAATAATAATTGCTTAAGAACCAAATGTATTTCTATGTCTGCGAAAATATATATATTTTTAAAATAAATCTCGAAGTCCATAACATAATAGAAAAAATATTTCTGTTTTTACTGTAAAAAAGATTATCTGTCACACTCACATAAAAATGAGTGAATCCCATTGTAAAAATAAGAAAAAAAATAAATAAGATCCACTAACTTTTATATTAGTGTAACAAAAAAAAAAATTCTGCACAAAAACAAAACCAAAATATTTCCATGTTCTACCACAATCAAAATTATCAATTCTAATAAGACAAAGAAAAGAAAAAAAAGAAAGAAAGAAAGAAAAGTAATGATCATTTAATTTCAGGATTATATTAAACCAAGGGATAATATTGTTAATGAGAACAGTTGTTTTTAACTAATCATATAGTTGACTTAAACACAAAACTCATTCACACCTTATTGACCTAACTGCACATGTTCCTCATCTTACTGAAATCCAGAGATTATATATCTCTAAAATTCATAATAATAATAATAATAATAATAACACCCATGTTTCTATATGATATCTCACTCGTTTTTTTTCTTTATTATACATAGTAATGTATTTATAATTACAAGGGCATGTTATTCTTATTACACTAGTATAAGAATAAAAAATCTTACACTAAATCTTAATTATTGATTTACTTGCATTTAACGGATTACATATCTAATAAATCAAAACTGTTAGATATAAAAAATATCAATAATCAAGATTGAGAGTGTATCTTACGTAAAATGATTCTGACCCATAATTATATCTTAGCAATGATATATCATTCAATCACAAGTTAATTTCAAAATATTGTATAGTAATGATGATTGATGAATGGTTGTGCATGCAGAAACAGCATGTGTGGGAGGGAAGGAGTGGTATTTTTATTCACAGAGAGACCGTAAATATGCAACAGGGCTACGCACAAACCGTGCCACTGCCTCAGGCTATTGGAAGGCCACAGGGAAGGATAGGCCAATCCTCCGCAAAGGCACTCTTGTTGGGATGAGGAAGACTTTGGTGTTCTATCAAGGAAGGGCACCCAAAGGGAGGAAAAGTGATTGGGTCATGCATGAGTTTCGCATTGAAGGTCCCCATGGCCCTCCTAAAATTCCTTCTTCCAAGGTATGCATAATGGATTCATTTAATCTTTTGTTTCTTTAAAATATTTCAATTATATATATTTATTCATTTATCTAAAGTATTATATATTAAGTTGTTAACATTTTATTTCAAACGTCCCTCCTAAAATTATATGTCAGAATCAATTTACATCGATGTAAGTGTTATATCATATTTATATCTAACTATTTTAATTTATTAGTTATATGAGTCATTAGAGGCAAATGAGATTAATGACTAAAATTGGATATAAGACTTTTTATTCTTACAATAATGTAAATTGATACTGCCCTTACATAGAATAAATTTACACATGTGTAAGTGTTATACACAATATTAACCATTGATTCTATTTATATATAATGACTCTAATTTATTATTTATATGAGCCATTAAATACAAGGAGATCCAGATTGAATATATATCCTAGTATCATTTTCTTTGCATGAATTAGGGAGGCAGCATGTGATTTGCAAATAAATATTTAATGACTTTTGACTTTTTGGAATATGTTAATTTGCTCTCTACCGAAACCAAATTTGTCTCACCTGGCTATTGGTTAGAATGTGACTACAAAAGATATTGGGTAGCTAACCTAAGTAGATCCTCTTTGAATTTTTTATCAAATACATATGTAAGCCTATGAAAGTAACAAATTCCCCACATTTAAAGATAACTTGTGGGGTATTTGTTATATTTGAGACAAGGCATAACCTTACAAGAGCAATCATATTTATTTCTTTTTTAATTTCTTAACATTTTGCTTCATCCATTATTGAAGACCTTGGCTTGTTCTAATTAAAAAAAAAAAAAAATTGCACCTTGTGTACATACAGGAAGACTGGGTTTTGTGTAGGGTGTTCTATAAAAACAGAGAAGTTGCTGCCAAACCTAGCATGGATAGTTGCTATGATGAAACAGGCTCTTCATCTCTTCCTGCATTAATGGACTCTTACATCAGTTTTGACCAAGCTCAAACCAATGCAGATGAATATGAGCAAGTGCCCTGCTTCTCCATTTTTTCTCACAACCAAACAAATCCTATTTTCAACCACATAAACACTATGGAGCCAAAATTACCTGCCAACCATGCAACTACATATGGAGGAGCACCCAATTTGGAATCTTGCTTAGACCCTTTTTCATGTGACAACAAAGTATTAAAAGCTGTTTTGAGTCAGCTCACAAGGATGGAAAGAAACCAACCCAACCCATGTCTAAAAGGGTCACCAAGCTTAGGTGAAGGAAGTTCTGAGAGTTACTTATCTGAAGTGGGTATGCCCAACATGTGGAACAATTATTGATGTGTTACTTCATTCCTCCTTGACTTTCTTGGTGTGACTTCCACTATATAGATTAAACCCTCTTCTCCCATGTCACCAAGAACCAAAAAAAAAAAAAAACTAAAAGAGGGGGAGGAGAAAATCCATTGTTTTAAGTGATGGTGAGAATCTATATTTTACCCATGTGTTAGATATTACTATATACCTATCCATGATATGTCCCAATATATTAGGAAAATGGGAAATGTAATTGAAACTTCATAATATTTGTAGTTAATTTAGTTAGTGTATGTATTTTCTCTTCTTGTTAAATTAGATGATGAACTGAAATGTAATGCAAGCTCAAATGATCTACATTAAAAGTTGAGGAGTTTTCTTGAGACAATAGCAATCTAAATCCAAATATGAAATGATTAGTGTCATATACTATTTAGGTACAAAACTTTATCATGCTCCCCTCATCCCCCAAAAAATAAAATAAAAAAATAAAAAAAATTGGAAATCTTATCGAAGGAGTAGCTATCGTTGGTCAAGTAAATCACATTTTAGTGGACAAAAACATACCATCAAAATCTTTTTCACAACCAACACAATAATTGACTAAACAAAATCAATAAAGATTAAGCTAAATAGTTTTGTGTGCATTTAATAAATCTTTAATGTAATTATCTATTCATAACAATAGTAGAGAAAATTAATAATAGAAGATTAGGTGATCCTGACATTCATAAAATACCTTTCATCTTTATAATTATGTGATTAAATAAACCATGGATTTTGTTTCTTTAGTACAACTACTGGGCCAATCTGATGCAATACATGTACGATTTATATATAATTTTATTAATTCAGACTAAAAGAATGAAAGAAATTTAAATAATCAATTTCCCCTTTGATCATAGAATGTTACTCAATATATATTTCTTCTTTGGTTCGGCAGTGGTAGCCTAGCAGAACAACTTTTCTTCAACCATAACATTGTCTTCTAACGTTTTAATCCCTAGCAAAAGCATTTCATTTGAATGTTCATAACCTTTTGTTTAGGTGAATTTTTTTGTATCAAGTGCAATGTCAAGCACGTTAAAACAAAGTAAAGTTTATCATCTTGAAACTGTCTCTTTCGTGGGGCGGATTAATAGGAACAGACAATTGCAATGAGAGAAGACTAAATCCTTATGACCTCAGCCAAAGGATTCGCTGACTTGTTTGGTGTTTTCCTTGTATAAATTTTGCTTATTTTTTTTTTTCCGTTCTCTACCGATCCTAATTATTTCTTTAAAGCAAGTCTATTTCGGGTATCCCCATAATCTTCAACTCTTTGAGTTGATTATGGGTCTAATCATGAGTCGGAGCTTAGTCACAATTAAAACTCTTCGTCTCTCTTCAAAGATTTATTTGATGAGAATCCAACTCAGGTTTCTCATTCTTTTTTTTTTTGCAAGGGTTTTGATCCCCTTCCGAAAGGCTATTTAGTTATAAGAGGTACCAAACAACTTAATTAGATGTTTAAACATTGGATTTTGAGTGTGACTTATAAATAATTACATTGATAATGCATTAAAATTTAACTTATAGAAGATTCTCATTTTTTTAATTTCTCCGCCGGTTAATCGATTATCTAATTAATTTGGTTCGGGTAGTACAAGACCACAACAACAGCAAATTTTCTATATCAGATTTTTAACACAAATGCATATACAGGCTCAATCTCATCTTGAATTCCTAATTACACTTAATGCCATTACTTTGTTGAACTTAGCAATTGAATTTTTTTAGTTATAAATACATATACATACACAAATGATCGTCATCATCAATTTAGATATAGTAATGATAATAAGAATAATGATATAGGTATTTAACAAAAAAAAGGAATTAATAAATAAAAAAATATTAATGACATTTTCTTCGTGATAAATAAAAAAAGGTAGTTTGTAATTTATAAATTAATGAAAGGGTAAAATTAATAAAAATAAAGGGCATAATAATAGATGAAAGAATTATAAAGAGTGATATTAAGGTCAATTAAAATATGGCAAACTTTCATGTCCACATATTTACAATTCTTATGAGTTTTGAATTATATTACATGCTGATGTAATGTAAGAATCTTAGACAATTAAGTAGTAGGTATTTGATTTTGATATGCTTATGATTATATCATAAGCATGAATCATATGATCGTATATATTATTCGGATATCTAAAGAATTTGGGGTCTGATGTTCGAGCACCAAAATGCCTCCATAGAGGAATGTTGTACATACAAAAATTCATTAACTCTTCTCTACACCATTCACTACTAGAAAAGTATGAAATTGCGACGGGCATTTGTGACGGTCTTGAAGTTGTTGCAATTTGCGACAAATATTGCGGCCGTCACGCAATTGTGACAAAATTTTGTCCAAATATCTATCATAATAGATCCATCACAAAACCTGATACGAATTGTATCGAAGGAAGAAAGAGAAGAGAAACAAAAGGGGAAATTGAAAGGGACTTCAAGTATTATTCATCAGATGCTTTGTACATTTACATTGCCTGTTACTTATATGAATTTGGTTTACACATATCACAATCTGTTACACGTATCAACCTAACAATCAACCGTCTATCCTACTTGTTAACGTGTGATTGGCCCACCGCTTCACTTGTTTCCTTTATCTGTTCTCTATTCACAAGTATAATCTCTCATCCACAATGGAGTTTCCCTTCTTCTCACTGGTCTAGTATGGTTGCTGTTATCTACACTTGGGCTTTCCATGATTGGGATTGATTCACTACTAGAAAAAACTTGTATAGCGACGGAATTGCTATGGAAATTCCGTCGCTAATTTCATCCTCGCTACTACTTCCCGTCACAAATTCCCTCGCAAACGATTTTGCGAGAAAATTTGCGACGAAAAGTAGTATAGAGGATGAAATTAGCGACAGAATTTTCATAGCAATTCCGTCGCTATAGAGATTTTTTCTAGTAGTGATTCATTATTCGTTGGGCTCGTAACAACTACTCTCTCATCCACAATCCGTAGCTGATTCCCATGATGCATCTTCAGGTACGGTATCAGTCCACTGGACCAAGTGTTGCAGCTGAGGTATGCCACGAACCACAGACGAACGTGAAGCCAAAATGGCAAGAGGTTGCTGAACAGGTTGATTGTCAACAGAATGAGATGGAAGCGGAGAGAAATGTACACCAGGAGACCCGCGAAATGGCTTTAAACAAGAGATATGGAATGCAGGATGAATCTTAGATGTGGCTGGCAAGTCTAGTTGATAGGCAACAGGGCTAATCACTTTCTTGATAGCAAAAGGACCATAGAATCTTTTAGCTAGTTTCTGATGTGATCTCCGAACAACAGAAAGTTGACGAAAAGGTTGTAGTTTGACTAATACATGATCACCCTCTGCAAGGAGTAAGTCACGTCGATGCCTATCAGCTTGATTTTTCATCCTGTCTTGAGCTCTCACCAGATTAGTCTTAAGACTGGACAAGATCTGATTCCTCTGGCACAGAAGGGTGTCTAAAGCTTCAACCTTAACTAATCCACGAGGATAATAGGGAATCGAAGGAGGTAACCACCCATAAACCGCCTGAAAAGGAGACATACCAATGAAGGAATGGACTGAAGAATTATAATGGAGTTCAGCTCAACAGAGAAAAGAAGACCAGCGGTGATGTTGCTCAGCACAGAATGCTCGTAAATATTGTTCTAAGTAACGGTTAGTTACCTCCGATTGTCCATCCGTCTGTGGATGATAACTAGAACTGGTCTTGAGCTTGGTACCACTTAAGGCAAACATCTTTTGCCAAAACTGACTCATGAAGATCGGGTCCCTGTCAGAAACCAATGAACGGGGAAACCCATGGAGTTTGACAATGTTTTCACAAAATACCTTAGCTACTATTGCTGCTGTGTAGGAATGGCTCAGTCTAAGGAAATGAGCATATTTCGATAACCTGTCCACTACAACTAAGACAACAGAAAGACCATGGGATTGAGGCAAGCCAGTAATGAAATCTAAAGAGAGATCTTCAACTCAGGAATAGGCAATGGATGAAGTAATCCCAAAGGTGAGGCAGTAGTGGTCTTTATTTGCTGACAAATAATGCAGTGTTGAACAAATTGATTAACGTCACGTCTTATATGCTGCCAATGGAAGGAAGCAGATAAGCGAAGGAAAGTACGCAGAGAGCCAGCATGTCCCCCAAAGGAGTGGAGTGAGCTTCCTCAATCAATTCTGACTTTAACTTGGACTTGGAGCCTATAAAGAAACAGCCCTTATGATACAGAATGCCATCCTTCACGGAGAAAGAAGGGTAACCAACAAATCACTTGCCAATTGTTGGTGCAAAGTTATTAAGTCTGGATCTGTTAGATTTTCGGACTTAATGGTATCAAGGACTCCAAATTGTGGTTCAGAGAACATATGCAACAAGGAGCCAGCAGCAGTGCTCTCAAATTTCCTTGACAATGCATCAGCAACTATATTCGAAGAACCAGGTTTGTACTCAATGGAAAATGAATAGCCAAGGAGTTTATGGACATACCTGTGTTGTTCTGGTGTTTGGATGGTTTGGGATAGCAACTCCCTAATACTTTGGTGATCTGTCCGTACAATAAAATGAGCTCCAAGCAAATAGTGTCTCCATTTTTTTACTGCCTCCGTGATGGCATAAAGTTCACGAACATAGGTAGAAGCTTTGGACAATTGGATGCCTAGCTTCTTGCTAAAAAATGCTATAGGCTTACTGTTTTGAAGGAGGACAGCACCTATGCCCACACAAGAAGCATTAGTCTCAACAATGAATGGAGAAGAAAAATCTGGTAAGGCTAAGACAGGAGTGGAACTCATAACCAGTTTCAACTTGCAAAAAGCCTCATGAGCTGCAGGAGTCCAAACCAATTTGTCAATTTTTAAGAGATCAGTAAGTGGAGATGCAATGGCAGCATAGTGCTGAACAAATTTTCGATAATAGCTAGTTAAACCCAAAAAAAAGCCCGAAGTTGTTTAATAGAATGGGGTTGTGGCCAATCAACCATAGCAGCCACCTTCTTGGGATCTGCCTTAACACCTTCAACACCCACAATATGTCCCAAATAAGAAAGCTCAACCACTCCAAAAGCACACTTACTGAACTTGAAAAAAAAATTATGCTGATGCAAGCATTGAAGAGCAAGTCTTAAATGCTGGACATGATCAGAAAACGAATGACTGTATATAAGAATGTCATCAAAAATTACAATGACGAATTTCCTCAAGTAGGGTATAAATATTTGGGTCATAGCTGCATGAAAAGTTGCAGGGGCGTTTGAGAGTCCCAAAGGCATCACAAGGAACTCATAATTCCCTTCATGAGTCCTAAAAGCCGTTTTGAAGACATCTTGAGGAGACATACGTATTTGATGGTAGCCAGCCCTAAGGTCCAATTTTCTAAACACTGTTGCTCCCAATAGTTCATCTAGTAGTTCTTCAATGGTGGGTATAGGGAACCGGTCTGGAATAGTCAGAGCATTTAAAGCTCTATAATCGATGCACATACGCCAGGTACCATCTTGCTTCTTTACTAATAACACAGGAGAGGAGAATGGACTCTTACTATGCTGTATAAAACCTGCATAGAGGAGATCAGCGACTTGCTTCTCCAATTCTGATTTCTGATGGTGAGGAAACCTATAAGGCTTCACATTCACTGGTTTGGCCCCATCCATTAAATGAATTGAATGCTCCATTCCTCGAAAGGGAGGCATAAATTGAGGTGACTGAAAAACAGCCCTGCACTCCTGTAAGACACTCCATAACACTGGATTGAGGGTTTGTTTAATAGCAGCCAAGTCAGATAACACTTTCTCCTCTTGGTCAGCTGGACTGGTTGTGGACAGTAAGCAACATGAGGCATTTTCCACACCCTCAGCATGTTGAGATGCTTGTGAATCAGAAGCACCGTGTAACTTGATCCATTTACCATCCTTGACAAACTCCATGGATTGAGTGACATAATCATGGGTCACTCTACCTAAACCTTCCAGCCATGTCATACCCAGAATAATACTCAAATCCTGAAATTCCAACACCCAGAGGTCAACCAGAAAAGAGTGGTGTTGAATTGTCAATGGGATCATGGTACATTTTTTGTCACAGAACAAGAATTCTCCATTGCCCATAAAAACCTTCATGCCCTTGGAGTGAGTCATGGGAATATTCAATTGGGTGGCTAATTCCCGATTGATGAAGTTGTGAGAGCTTCCAGAATCCACCAACACACTAACATTATGATTACATATCCAAGCATCCAAAATTAAGGCTCTATTATTACAAGAGCTGGGTAATGAGAACATAGTTGCTTCGGAATTGGGCTGTGGGATGGCTGCGGGAGGAACATCCTTAGGGGACCAAAGAATTTCTTCGTCTATATCTGGCTGTTCATCATCCATTTCGCCCATTAAAAGGAACATTTTTGCTTTGCATCTGTGTTCGGAAGTCCATTTTTCATCACATGTGAAACATAAGACAAGTTCTCTTTTCCTGAGAATTTCTTCGAGGGGGAGCTTTTTGAAGGGCAGTGTGGATGATTGAGAAGATAATGGTTTGGCTGTTTGGAAGTTCATTTTTCATCACATGTGAAACATCTTCTTTGAAGATCCAATTATTAGGGTCAGATCCCAGGAAAGAGGGAATGTCAACCTTGATGGATTTCAAAACACATTGCTCTGGTGTTTATGATAAACGGAAGTGAGGAACAGTGGAATCAACATTGGAACTCTGATTCTTGGAACTGGTTGGTGTAGAACTATGGGACTTGGATATGAATTCTCGGAGGCGAGCATCCAAGCCAAGAACTGATTCTGTAAGTTGATCAAGCTTCTGAGTGAGATCAGATCGAGTGGTGTTAATTTCCGACTTGAATTCAGACCGCAATTCATCTGCAACTTCCTGAATTCGCATGGTGAATGGCGTCAATGAAAGCACCAGATGATACGAATTGTATCGAAGGAAGAAAGAGAAGAGAAACAAAAGCGGAAATTGAAAGGGACTTCAAGTATTATTCATTAGATGCTTTGTACATTTACATTGCCTGTTACTTATATGAATTTGGTTTACACATATCACAATCTGTTACACATATCAACCTAACAATCAACCGTTTATCCTACTTGTTAACATGTGATTGACCCACCGCTTCACTTGTTTCCTCTATCTGTTCTCTATTCACAAGTATAATCTCTCATCCACAATGGAGTTTCCCTTCTTCTCATTGGTCTAGTATGGTTGTTGTTATCTACACTTGGGCTTTCCATGATTGGGCTTGATTCATTATTCGTTGGGCCCATAACAAAACCCGTCGCAATTTGCGATGGCGTAAATTTCCGTCGCAAATTCGGATAATTTACTACGGAATATTGCGATGGAATTTTTTTTGACTACTACAATCGTTGCAAACGTGGGGACCAAACCTTGCAACGGTGATTAGACTATTTCCGTCGCAATTTGCGATGGATTTTTCGACGAAATTTCGAATATGGTTTGCGAAGGAATTAAGATTCATCCCAAATTTTGAAATATAATTAAATGTATTTTATTATACAGTGAATGTTGGTGTCCATCCCTAACATAATATAATATGCAATTAAAAAAAATTGATGAAAGCAATGACAAAGACAAGATAAGTGATATGCAATTAGCAGCGTATATAATACCGATCGAGGTAGAATGAAGCAGAAACAGATGAAATTTTCGTTAACATCATCATCTTACATGTATCTTCTGTAAATGAGATTTAGATAACTATAAAGATTCTTGGTAATGGGTTCTTTATTTATAGGGGTATAAATATAGGTTGGCTTTAAAAGGGAAATCACATAGAATTTAGGAAGGTGTAGCTATAACCAGGGGATGATTATATATGCAGGAGATGGAGTAGGAGAAAAAGTCATCTTACCAACATAAGCTGAAAATTATGCATCAGAAATAAAACACAACCGTAGATTTGTGCACAACAAATAACTTGGAGACATCAAGTTTTCATGATATAGAGTTCCAGATATTGGTGAACGAGCATGCATAATGCCAAAATCAAGTCCATCTATGTAACTTAGTAGCTAGAGCTTGATAGCATTCTTCAGTATGTCATCATTAAATGATTTACAGCACAATCGACCATGCCGATGGGCATAAGCTGATCTAACATAATATTTTCGGTAGGACCTTTCAGTAATCTGTAAGAACCCGTGTAACAACCCGTATATATTCGGTAATGTTATCATACTATCGTATTAAGCTGCACTTAATTACAAATGCGGAATATCTTTTTCTTTTCAATTATGATGTCATTATCATTATCAACTTGTTTATTAATCAATTAATAAAACATCGCCTGTATGCAATTGCAATAAAACAGCTAACTGAAATACCTCATTAATTAAAACAACCTAAAGTATGTCTCTAGTCACGGAACTACAACACGTAGACCGGACCAACTATCAGTTTATACAACTCAACTCAAAAGTACTAACAACATAGTGGCATGGACAACTCTCATGCTCACCCAAATAAGGCAACAAAGCCCAACATAAGTCTCAACATCAACAACATAATAATAATAATGCGAAAAACATAAACAGCATCCAGCCCAGTCATGCTAACAAATAAGCAGTAAAATCATCAACTAAGCTCTGGCCTCCTGCCGCCAGAGGCATCAGTCACCATACTACCTGAACCTGAAATAAGCATTCCCCAAACGTGGGGTGAGATCTCTAAACAAGAAATCTTAGTAAGATAAGGGGTCCTCAAGGATCTTCCACCCCAAGCTCACTTACATGTGCAATATAAGTTCAAAAGCAGTTTATCATCATCAGTTCTAAATCAGTGCAATGCAGCAGATAATCATGTCATGTGTGTCAATACTAATCTACTGGCCAGAGAAATGCAGGATGTACGTCTACAACCCCACAATAAGTACAAGACGCTGCTTGTATCCACCCCGGATCACCGTATTGTATGACGCCACATACTCAGGCTTACCGTCAAGATGGACAACACATGCATATTAAAAGCTATTAACACATAAAGCTCAACAACAATTCATATATCTCAAAGCATGTAACATAGCATGCATATAACCATACCCCCATGGGACATGGTGGAACCAAAACATGGCTAAACCGAGGACACGAAAGCTTACCTTGCAAGCTAACACCCAAAGCTAAGAGTCCACAGCTCAAAGTCCAAACACAGCAGATTCACAATCTGTTATGGACCAACAATACATCAATAAAATGCACCGCAAGCATACGATATTAAGACAATGCCTTTCCATTACGTTTTACGTCTTAAGGCTTCTCACCAAGCCATAAGCCCTTAATCATATGATTCTGACTTACATTAATTAATTACAGAAGTTCAACTTCCTCAAACTAGGGTCCACAAACCCATAGATAAGTTCTGGATAAACAGTACGCTACTGTTCCTTGCAAACCCAGAATATCCGGATATTTCTCGGGGACATATCCGGATATGCAATATCCGGATATCTCACAGGCAATATCCGAATATCACTCTGGCAATATCCGGATATCAATATGCGGATATCCAGATTCCTATATCCGGATATCCATATCCGGATATTCCATGTCAAATATCCGGATATTTCGCGACAGAATGCAGTTTCTGCATTTCGCGAAGATATCCCTCCAAGGTTCCATTTTAACACTTCCAGAAGCTTAAACATGCATCTTAAGGTTCATTTATGTTAATATGACAGTTGGTTACTTGTTTAACTCATTAAACATATCAATACACCTCTTTTACTCATCAAAACACAAGATAAAGGTTGGTACAACTTACCAAAGCTCAAAACAAAGCAACAATGGCTCTTGGAGCTCATCACACTGCCTCTACAGGTCTGACCTTCAAGGCACACGAAAATGACAACACAAGCAAGGTTCTTTGTGCCAAAAGGTGGCTTCTTGAAGCTCAAGAAGCCAAGAACAAGGTCACACAAGCCCAAACTCCACAAGACAACCCCAAGGTCAGCAATTTCACCTTACCACAAGGCCACAAACTCAAAATGAAGCTCACAACACACTCACTCAAGTATTTCTCATTCACCCAAGGTGTTTTGGTGAAGAAACTAGAGGAAAAGGTGACAACTTGGTTGAGTTTCAAAGGAAACAAGGCAAGGCATGAAGGTGGCTGGTTAGCAGCTCCAAGGCACCAACTTTCACGTTCAAATGGCTGACAGCCTAGGTTAGTGTGCAAAAGTTGTATTTAAAGCCCACTTAAAGGAAAACACACAGTATTAGCTTTAATTGCTACGCTTAGCATTTTAATCCCAAACTTTGGATTCTTAACCTACTCAATTTTACAAGAATTATCATATTTTTCTTATAATTTTCGGAGCACCTTTCCGGTACGCGCTTTTCATAGCCAGTACCGGTTTCTGGCACCAGTTCACATTATTTTGACTTGAAACTCGTTTTCAAAGTCCTAAATATTATTCTAGTAATTAACATGCACTTATTATAATTTTCCGGGATACTTTTTCGGTACGCATTTGTACCGACTAGCAGAACCGGTATCTGCACTTTTCTTCCGAAAAGCAACTTTCAGCATTCTTACTCACTTACTATAATTATTAGAGCCTCATAATAATTATTAGGGTCAATTATGAAATCATTTCCTATTTTCTCATAATTTATTAATTAAATTCCTTAATTAACGGTGCAGGTTCTTACAACCCGCACCGTTAAATTAGGAATTTAAATAATTTAATTATGAGTTTAAGAGATAAATTCCATAGTTGACCTTGAATTAATATGGAAAGACTAAAATAATTATTGTAAGGGCTTAATAGTGCTGAAAGTCATTTTTTTGACGAAAAGTGTGGATACCGGTTCTGCATCACAGTATAAATACGTACCGATGAAGTATCCCGAAAAATTATAATAAGTATATGAATATTCCTAGAATAATATCTAGGTCTGGAATATCAAATTTGGAGTCATAATAATGAGTGCTGATGACAGAACTTATATCGGCTACTATAAAATGCGTACCGGCAAAGTGCTGCGAAAATTATAATAAAAATATGACAAATCTTAGAAAAAAAGCTAGGTTCGGAATATGAAGATTGAGATTAAAATGATTAGCGGAGCTAATAGTGCTAATACAGTAAGATTAAACTTAATGAGACTATATATATGATGGCACAAGTTTCTAGGTCAGATTCTACCCTTTCTACATGCCTCCATTTCTGAAGTTTTGTGTTTCTCACTTGCCACCCTTCTCCTCCTCCATAGAAACCTTCAAAGGATCATCTTTCTTCATATTTTCTTCACCAAAACACCATAGCTAGGTGTGAGTGAGCATTGTGAGGGAGAGAGATACTACATTTCTGAGTTGTTGACACTGTGTGAGGTGAGTTTTGTAATAGCCTGTTACGTACCGGTAATATTATCATTGCATATGATATTAAGCGCAGTTACAATCACGGTAATTGAGTTAATTAAATTACGGGTGAATTTTTTTCCTTTTATTAAATCTTCATTGTTAAACATTAACCATTTCCGTAAATAATTAAAACAACCCCATAATTATAAATGCAAAACTCACGGAAACATAAAACATACTAATTATCATCTCTCCAAGCAATACCATTTATTTTAGATTTCAGAAAACACATTTTCAAAATTTTACACAGTGGTAATCTATTACCCAATAGTGGTAATCGATTACCAAAGGCTCCAGAATGAGACAGTAGCCAATTTTGGACTTCCCTGTTTTTGGTAATCAATTACCAATCTTTTGGTAATTGATTACTGAACTAGGTAATCGATTACCAAAGGAATGGTAATCGATTACTTACAACATAGTGGCTCAATTTGGCGTCAACTGTTTCAGGAAATCGATTACCAAAGAAAGGTAATCAATTACCCTACTGTAAAAATGACAGATGACAGCATTTTAATCACAAAATGGGTGATGTAATCCACTCCTAACCCTTCACTACCCAAAATACAACTTACACAAGATCTAATGTAGGCTCTAGCCCCTTCCATAATGCATATTCATTAATCAATGCATCATTTACATTCTTCACCATATCCTTTTCCATTTACACATCATATGGCTCATTTACATCACAAGTATCCAAATGCCTCTAAATACAACATATGTGGTCACAGACAAGTCTCATGCTCAACAAAATACCAATATAATCAAAAGGCATAAAATATACATGAATTTCAAAGACTTAACATATAGTTATGAACACCCAAAAGCATGGCAATATCAATATACAATATGTTCATAACCTAAGTCCAAAATACTAAACAATATGCTATGTGCATCAAATATAGTCCTCCAAATGCCATGCTCTCCCAATGCACATCATGCTCGACCCCTCCACTAAGCGAGCCTCTTGCCCGAAGCTCCTCCATGCTCACTATAGCCTGAAATAATGTCCCCAAACGCGGGGTGAGATATACAAATATATCTCAGTAAATCAAGGGTACTAGAGGATCACACCACCCCATGGCTCACTCAATGTGCAACAATAACATCATGTAAAATGCATAACATACAAAGTCACCAAACAACTGGGCACAAATCCAAGAACATCCACATAAGGATTTCGTTCAAGGACCCCATCATATAACTCCCAGGAAGCTTCATGGTGCCTCTCCTATGGATGAGACGACCCCATGGCAAAACCCAAATGGAACTCCTCATGAGTCCTATCCAGCGGAAGTTCCACATTTGGATCATCCTGGTGCCGCTCCCAGAGTCGGCCCCACAGCAAAACCCGACTGGAATCCCCAAAAGATATCTCCAGCGGAAGTCCAAACCACACACATCTACTGGCCAGAGATCACAAAATTTCACACACAACATGCTCCAAGCATATCACACAATCAAGCAATAATGCATGAACGTACATATTCACACAATGCCAAAAGCACAAAATCCAACCACAACCTTCTACTAGGTGTGGTGGAGCACACAAGGGAATAAAATTCAAGTTCCAAAGGTTTACCTCAACTCCAAGAGCAATGCTCCACTCGTAAGCTCCAAGCTTAGTCTGTTTTGCGTCCGTGAGAGGCAACCTATATTGATCAAACAACAATGATCTACCAATTGCATATAATCAATTACTTCGCAATAATATTAACCAACATAACCTCTTGAGCCTAAAGCCTATATTTAATTTCTTCAACCATCTCAAGCATTTTAATCGTTGAACTAACTCATCACCATAACCATGTATGCACCAAGGCACCAACCCTTGATTTTACCATTTTTTTCTCACCATTTTTCTCCAATTTTCTTTATAGGTCGAATTCCCACATATACATATATATCCAATGCTCTTCCATCCAAATCCACACTTCACACCAACCTACCATCCATTTTAAACACCATTCACAATCATATAACATCAACTATACCATTTTTACATCATCAAACCATCAAAGATCTCAATAGGTCGAATTGCTCATGCCCACCAACCTAGGGGCATTCAATCCAATTCAACACTTTCGCATATCATACAATCCTATTATTAACTCATACCATGATCCACAACTCAATTATTCACTCCTATCATCATGCCAATTCACAAAGTATAGAAATTCAACTCAAATTTCACTAAGTTACAATTTTCTAAATCACAATAATTTTTATTGCATCAATCATCATCATTTATCATTCTAAGCATTTAATTGCAAAGGAGACATACCATTTAATGCTCCTAACTACCACAACTAAACACATAACCAAAACCCTTATCAATTTTATGATCTCAATAAAGCTTCATGAGAGTGAGAAAACTTACCACCAATAGCTCCCTATGGTCCTAGGGGATGATCTTCAACCAATGAATCAACACAAGAATCCCCAAAATTTTACCAAAATCATACCAAATTTGTGACTGATTTATGGGGTTTTCTCCCTCCACAATGCTCCCCACAAGATGCTCTCTACATGAAAGTCATTTACAAGAGGGTGGAGAACAACTTTGTAGTTGGGAGTTTCTCTCAAAAGTGTCTAGAAAAAGAGTTAGAATATCAAAAGCTTCCAACCCCAACAATGGAGAAAAGACTCGACGGGAGTAGGAGAAAGAAAGGAGAGAGAAATCTGATTTTGAGTGAAACTTTGTCCATTTGTCACTTAAATCACTTAAGTGGGTCCCACATGTCATTTAACCTTCTTAAAGCACCCAATTTAACCCACAAATTCGTAACCTACGTATTTTTTCGTTCACGTCATATTTTTACTTCCTAAAAATACTAATCATATTTTCGAGCTTATCGGTACAATTATACCGCAGTATTTTACACAGGAAAAATTATTATTCATCAAATTTTCCGAAACTTGCCTATCCACTTAATTTTTCGTTCTAAGTCCTTTTTCGGCATTATTTTTCCCATTTGAGACCTTCCAGTCAATTTTTCTTACCTCGGGTTACGTGTTTGGTAAATTACCATTTTGCTCTTTTTACGCATTTTGGCCCTACTTTCAGGATTTTCAATAATTCTACCCCTTTAATTCACATTTTCACATATAATTATACATTTAGAAATACGAGGTGTTATAAGTTTAGGGGCTGTTCTTCTTGGTAAGTGAAGTGGGAGTCATTTTCTTGGCACTTGGTGCTTCAAGAAGCTACCTTTGGAGAGAAAAGACCAAGCTTGATGAGCATTTTCGTGGTCTTGTAGTAGCAGAACCTTGGAGCTGTGTAGAAAGCTTTAAGACCACTCTTTTACTCTGTTTTGAGCCTTGGGTATGCATCACTCCCTTTTGTTCTTGATTTTCTATAGAAAGAATGAATATTGATGCATATAATAAGTGAAAGTTGATAACTTAAGGGTTGGTAAGGTATAACACACCTAAATATGCATGATTGAACGTCTGGAAACTTGATAAAATGATGTCTTGGAAGGATATCTTCGCGAAATACAAAACTGCATTCTGTCGCGAAATATCCGGATATGATATCCAAATATTGATATTCAGATATGGAATTTGTGATATCCGGATGTGGATATCCAGATATTGGGTTTGAGATATCCGGATATGAATATCCGGATATGCCCCCGTGAAATATCCGGATATTCTGGGAAAATTCGTAGTGTGAGCTGTTCTGTCCAAAAAGAAACGTGGGTTTGGTTTATGGACCCTATATTGGATAGAATGAACCTTTGTAATGATGTAAGTAAGTCAGAACCTAAAGTATTGAAGACTTATGGCTTTTGGAGAAGCCTATGGTCATTAAATGAAAAATAAAACGTCGTAATGTAATGAACTTCTAGATAACATATATAGATAATATTCTTGATATAAACATACCGTGATTGTGTTGTTTGGTGACCGTGGGCTGGTGTGGACTCTTGATTGGATTGTTAGCTTGAGAGGTAAGCTTTCGTATCCTCGGTTTTGCCCATTATTGGTTCCATCATACCTCATGGAGGGAAGGTTATATGCATGATGTGTTTTCTGAAATATATGTGATGAATATTGACATGTTGTTGAGTTGTTTATGAGTTCTTTGCCATATGATATGTATGTGGTGTTCCACCTAGACGGTAACCCCTGAGTATGTGGAGACATACAAGATGGTAACTTTGTGGGTGAGGTACAAGAGTATTGTGGGTTGTAGACGTACGTAAGTCTTACCTTTATTTCTCTGGCTAGTAGAATGTATATAGACACATGGCATGGATATATGCTGCATTGCACAGATTTTGAAATGATGATGATATTATGCTTTTGAACTTATATTGCACATGTAAGTGAGCTTGGGGTGGAGAGATCTTTGAGGACCCCTTGTCTTACTGAGATTTCTTTTTAGAGATCTCACCTCGTGTTGGGGCACATTTTCAGGTACAGGTACCTCTGAGGTTGAGACCTCTGGTGGCAGGAGGCCAGAGTTGAGCTGATTATGCATGTTATTTGACTGATATGCCTGGATTTTATTATGCTTTGCTGTCAGTATATTGTTATTTGATTTGAGACATTGTTGGCTTTGTTGCCTTATTGGGTGAGCATGGGGGTTGTCCATGCCACATTGATATCAGTTATGCTTCTAGTTTGGAGTTGTACTTATGTATCAGGATATGGTCCGGTCTACGTGTTGTAGTTCCGTGACTCGATACTATTTATGATATGAGGATATTCAGTTAGTTATTTATTGCAATTTACATACAGGCGATATTTTGAAAAAGAATAAGTAATCCACTTGGTTAATAATTAATGACGTCATAATTGGAAAGAAAAAGTTTGCTTCCACATTTATTTAGCTGCGCTATTACCTTCTGTATGTTTAATACACCGGGTGCACACAAGGTGTTACATAATCAGTCTCAGCATATACTACAACATCAAGAAGAATATAATCAGTCTCTTCAAATGAGCATCCCATCATTGGTCCAGTATCATTTCAATGGATACTATGATATGTAATTGCCATCAAATGCTCCCGATAAGTCATTGTATCGCAAAGAATAGACAGATGTCTATAATTGACATAAGAACCATCGAAAGAATGACAACACACAATTTGTCCAGTAGAGCACACCGAACTTCAATGAAGTGGTTGCTTATGGTCCTTATCACATCAACCTCTTCATGGCACTGGGAACTTCTGAACTTTAGTACTTTTAATGAAAACTTTGTTGACGTTTGCGATACCTCATAAGGTCATTTCAGTCAGCATGTTACTTTCTATTTTCTTTAAGAAAATATCATCTTCAGCAAATTCTTCCTGAATCTCTCCCTTAAGTGTTTCATCATTCATAATGCGGATACGAAAGATAAGTTTTTCAATGTTGTCATCATTAAATACACATGTCAAATCATCATCAAACTTAATCAGGTATTTCATAGTAAGACTTTACAAAATCAACATCATGCTTCATCAATTATTGTACTCATTGGGCCCTATGTACCTTGAGTCATGCTCTTAGTAAGACTTCTTCATCAAGCATTTCATAGTAAGACTTCACGAAATCAACATCCTCATCAACTATTGTACTCATTAGGTCCTCTGTACCTTGAGTCACACTACAAATAGTGGTATGAATTTAAATAATTGCGATTGACCGTCAAATTCATCGTATATTGCGACGAAATTTGCAACGGATTACCATAATTTGCGAGGGGATAAGATTTTCGTCGTAACTTGTAACGGAATATTCCATCGCAAATTGAAAATTAAAATTTATGGTATTTTAAATTTAAAATTCGAAAATAGAGCTTAGTTTGCGACCGCATTTGCGACGGGAAATTTACATGGTCACAATTTGCTAAAGATTATTCCTTCACAATTCGGAAGTAAGATTAGCTGTATTTTTAAAAATACAAATTTAAATATGGTGCTCAAATTTGTGACGGGCAAATGATCCATCACAATTTGTGACGGATTTGACTTAGTCAAATGGCCATTGGAATTATTTATGACCATTAATGAGATATATGCGATAGGACATAATATTGTCTCACTTTGCAACAGATTTTGCGACAGAATACGGGTCAAAAAATGAACCAGCAATAGTGAGTACCAGGTTTGCGACAGAATAATTAGTTCCGTCGCAATTTAAAATTAAGAAATTCTAATTTTATATGCTCATTTCAGACAGACCATGAATTTTCGTCACAAACTGTAAGTTAAGGTAAAAAAAACTTAGAGAGATTTCAACCATTCACAATTAGAAAACATTTTTCTTAGCGGGTTTAGCTCTTTGCACTGTTGTCTCTCTTTCATTTTCGCTTGTTTTTCTCTTCGTCACCGATTGCATTCCTCATCATTCCTAAGCTTTTGCAGCATGCCATTTTCTTTGTCTTCCTTCATCATTCCTTCCTTGAACTCAAACTCACCACGTCTGCTGCCGCATCTTTGACCATGGCCCTAAGGTTACTTTCTTCATTTTCTTTATTTCTATTTGCTCCCCACACTTTCTAATTTCCTTTCGTTCCATTGTTTTCGTAGTCATTCTTTTCGGTTCGGGGATTGATTTCTACTTAACTTTCTCTGCATGCACGACTCGCAGCCTTTCTTTGGCAAGCCTTCTTCCTCTCTTTAGTAAAACTTTATTTTTCTCCTCTCTTTTTTCACTACCAAATGCTTTGATTGGAAAGTTTCGAACAACTCTATAATTTCATTGGGTCATATTTGTTTTTCCTCCCTAATTTTACACTTGTTTTGTATTAAAGTTCATAAATTTTGAGTCTCTGGATTTTGGGTTTCTTCATTTTTTCCTTATTTAAAATGAATGGATGGAGGATTCTGCTCTCCCAATCTCGACGATCGGTTTATGTTATTCGCTGGTTATTGGGTTAATCCTATTGTATGATTTTGGGTGACTATGGTGATATGTTTCACTTTTGAATTTGTCAATTTGGTATTGTTATGAGTGTGGACTAAAGATGAATTGAGAAGTGGGTGTCTTTGTGGCTGTTAGTTTTAGTAGATTATGTGCATGCTAGTTCTACTTAATCTTTTCCCTTTTGGGTATTTGAATCCATCAAGTTTTTGTATTGATAAACAATAGCTCAGAATTTCATGTTATTGTTCCCCCTTCAACATCAACAACAACATCAACAACACCTTTATCCCAAATTAATTGGGGTCGGTGGTGGATGAACCCACATGAAAGATACAAAACGGTTGAAAAAAAGTAAAAAATAAAAAATAAAAAATTAATAAATTAATAAATAAATAAAAATACACAAATAAAATAATAAAATAAAATAAAATGAAATAAAAATATATGTATATATAAATAAATAAAAGTAAAAAAGAAAGGGACAAGAAGAAGTGGGAGAAATGAAGGGGAAAAGGACTAAAAAAGGACCATCTGGAACATAGGAATAACAGCGAGTCTAACCCTCCACCATACTTATAGCTTTTCTCCATTCTTTTCTAAGACATACTGTCCGCCAATCTATATCCCACTCCATTAAATCTTGTTTTACTACTTTCCCCCAAGTAAGCTTCTAACCCTCCACTATACTTATAGCTTTTTGTGTTTAGCTCTTGGTAACAAACTTCTGTTCTTACAGGAGCATCCATGGGTCTTCTCATCACGTGCCCAAACCACCTCAATCTATGTTCTCTCATCTTCTCGGCTACCGGTACTACTCCGACCTTTCGTCGAATATCTTCATTTCTTATCTTATCCATCCTTGTGTACCCACACATCCACCTTAACATCCTCATCTCTGCTACTCCCATCTTATGCTCATGTTGCCTATGTGCTGGCCAGCATTCCGCTCCATATAGCATTGTCGGTCGTACTGCCGTTTTATAGAATTTTCCTTTTAACTTCAGGGGAATTTTGCGGTCACACAAAAATGGAGATGCACTACGCCATTTCATCCACCCTGCTCTGATTCTGTGATTTACATCCTCATCAATCTCCCCACCATTTTGTAAAATGGAGCCCAAGTATTTAAAAGCATTTTTTTGGGTACCTCTTGACCATTTAGATGCACAGGTTCTTGGTCCTCATCTTGTACCAGAGAAAACTCACACTTCAGATACTCAGTCTTGCTTCGACTTAATGTGAATCCTCTGGATTCCAATGTGCTTCTCCACAATTCAAGTTTTCTATTAACACCCTCCTTGCTCGCATCAATAAGCACAATATCGTCTGCAAAAAGCATACACCATGGCACTTCCTCTTGAATATCTTTTGTTAGTTCATCCATATCTTTTGTTATTGTTCCCCCTTGAGAGTTGAAAAATTAGGGTGCTGATTTCTTGTGATTTTTTATTTCTTTTGTGCTTCTTTTTGCTATGTTTGTTTGGTGTAGAAATTTTGGACTTTCTATGGGATATTCTCTCGCGTACCTTCGACTCCTGTGTTTCTTTAATGTCGTTATTGTCATTTCAGGTAACAAATTTTGATTGTGATGTACTCTTGATGTGCATTGTGATGAAAGAATAGTGTATATGTTATCCCCATGTTCCGTAATATGTCCCCATTTTCTTGTGTGCTTTCTGATTCTTTGGTTGCTCTCTAAATGCATGTCCCCATCTTCTTGTGTACTATCCTCATTCTCTGGTTGCTTGCTAGAATTATTCCCTGTTGAATGCATGTGTTTGTTTGCCACTTACTCGATAAGTAGCATCATACTGAAATTGATTGGTGTTTATTGAAATTGAATTGGACACTTATTGTGGTATCATACTTGTTTTTGTAAATTGAATACATGTGGCATTATGTTTGTTCATTTTTTAAAAAGTCGGGAGTATGGAAAGTGGTGATGATGATAGGAATTGGATGTACAATCATAACTCAAGTATTCTGAGAGGATTTGGAAAGGTTCATCCAATTTGCTTGGGAGTATAAAACTACTTCTAGTAATGTTATTCATTGTCCGTATGTGAAGTGTAAGTGTTCGAAACAAGAAACTGCAAACAAGGTCATGGAGTGTCTGTGTAGAAAGGGCTTCATGGAGGGTTATGAATGTTGGGATTGCCATAGAGAAATTTGAGAGGATAATGTTACTCTAGTTTGTTATTACTAGAGCAGTAATCAGTGAGGCAACTTCAATCAATATGAACAGTTGGTTATGGATGTTGTGGGACCGTTGATTAGCCAATATTTTGTTCCCATTACTCATGCTGGAGTTAATAACATGGTATAGGATCCTAATCTGAAAGCTGAAAGGTTCTACAAAATGCTTCAAGATGCACAACGTCCATTATGGGATTGTTGTGAACACATTGAAAATAGTGAACACACAACGCTATTAGCTATCCTAGCAACACTAAGCTTGAAGAGTGATCACTGAGTGAATGCGACTGCTTATAACGATTGCATGCAGTAACGAGTTAGGTTGTTTCTAAGGACAATAACTTGCCAAAGGATTTTTACCAAGCCAAAAAATCGGCGAAAGACCTTAGGCTTGGATGTGAAAAGATTCATTGTTGCCCTAATGGATGTATGTTGTATTATAATGATGATGTTGATCTCACCAATTGTAAGTTTTGTAGACAAGATAGGTACAAATATTTGAAGAATGGAAGGAGAACAACCCATCAAGTGTTAAGCAAGATGTGGTACTTTCTTCTTGTGCCTAGACTTCAGAAATTGTATTCTTCAGAACAAACAATTGGTCAAATGAGATACACCGGGAGCATTATAGGGATGAAAAAAATTTACGCATCCATCATTCGTCGAAGCTTGGGTTCGTTTTGACGAGGCACATCCTAGGTTTGCACCGGATCCCCGTAATGTTCGTATTGGTTTATGTTCGGATGAGTTTGTTCCTTTCAAACAAACGAGTAGGAACTATTCTTGTTGGCATATGATTATGACTCTGTATAATCTCCCACCTTGGATGTGCATGAGAAAAGAGTTTTCGTTCTTTATAGCCATAATCCTTAGACCTTCAACCCCCCACCCCCCTAAAAAAAAAGATAGATGTTTACGTCCGGCCTTTGATAGACGAGTTGAACATGCTATGGCATCAATGGGTTCCAACATATTATGTACCATGTGGGCTGCCTTAATATGGATAATAAATGATTTACCTTCATATGCGATGTTGAGCGGAAAGCAGATGTAAGAACCCGCATCGTTAATTAAGGAAGTTAATTAATTAATTATGAGAAATTAGGAAATAATTCCATAATTGACCCTAATAATTATGATAAGGCTTAAATAATATTGGTAAGTGATTATAATGCTGAAAGTCGCTTTTCAGACGAAAAGTGCAGATACCGGTTCTGCTACTCGGTATAAATGCGTACCGATGAAGTATTCCAGAAAATTATAATAAGTATGGGAATATTCCTAGAATAATATATAGGACTTGTAAAACAAGTTTCAAGTTAAAATAATGAGAACTGGTGCCAGAACTGATACTGGCTATGTAAAAGCGCGTACTGGAAAGGTGCTGCGAAAAAAAAATATATGATAAATCTCAAAAAAATGAGTAGGTTCAGAATCCTAAGTTTGGGATTAAAATGCTAAGCGTAAAATTTAGCGTTAATACAGTGCGATTAAAACTTAAGTGAGTATAAATAGGCTTGGACACAAAGCCCTAGGTCATAAACCTTCAGCCTCTACGTGAAGTGTCTGAAGGGAGCTGCTGCCACCCTCTTCCATGGCCTTCCTTGCATGAGAAACACCCAAAGTAACCCATTTTCTTTGGTTTCTTCATCTCTAAACAAGTAAACACTTGGGTGTGAGCATTGGTGAGTGAGAAAGGAGCCATCTTCTGAGTTGTGGGTGCTATAAGTGTGTTGGGAAGGGGCTGACTTCTTGGTGTGTGTTGTGAAATCCTTTGTCTTGGTGTTTTGAGCTCCAAGGAGTGACCTTTGAAGAGAAAGAACTACTCTTGACCACCATTTTCGTGGGTTGTGTTTAGCCTGGCTTTGGGAGCTTCAAGTGAGCTCCAAGAGCATCATCCTTTTCTGTTTTGAAGCATTGTGTATGTTCTTGAACCTTTGATCTTGAGTTTTATGGTTAAAGCTTGAGTCTTGGCATGTTAATGGGTTAAACAGGTAGCCAATCAGTTTATGAACTTAAAAGAGAGTAAAAATGCATGCTTAAACGTTTAGAAGTGTTAAAAATGGAACCTTGGAAGTGATATCTCGCGAAATGCAGAAACTGCATTCTGTCGCGAAATATCCGAGTACGGATATCAGGATATCGATATCCGGATATGGTCTTTGAGATATCCGCATATGGATATCCGGATATGATATCCCGATATTGATATTCGGATATGGCCCCGACAAATATCCGGATATTCTGGGTTTTCGAAGAACAGTAGCTGTACTGTTCATACAGAAGGCTATTATGGGTTTGTGGACCTTAGATTGATGAAGTGGGACTTCTGTAGTAATTAACCTAAGTCAGAATCTAAGTGATTAAGGGCTTATGACTTTGTGAGAAGCCTAAAAACATGAAACGTAAAGGAAAGGCATTGTCTTTATATTGTATACTTGTTGAGTATGAATATTGATATGATTGCTGGTCCAAAACAGATTGTGATTCTGCTATGTTTGGGCTTTGAGCTTGGTTGGACTCTTGGCTTGGATTGTTAGCTTGAAAGGTAAGCTTTTGTGTCCTCGGTTTAGCCATTGTGTGGTTCCACCATACCCCATGGGGGAATGGTTTATATGCATGATGTGTTTACATGCTTTGATAATTGAAAATGTTGTTGAGCTTTATGTGCAATGGCTTTTAATATGTATGTGTTGTTCCACTTAGACGGTTAGCCTGAGTATGTGGCGTCATACAAGACGGTGACACTGTGGGTGGGTGCAAGTGGCGTCTTGCATTAGTGTGGGTAATAGACGTATTCCTGCATCTCTCAAGCAAGTAGATTAGTTATAACGCACATGACATGATTATCTGCTGCATTGCACTATTTTGGAACTGATACTGTTGAACTGTTTTTGGAACTTATATTGCACATGTAAGTGAGCTTGGGGTGGAAGATCCTTGAGGACCCCTTGTCTTACTGAGATTTCTGTTTAGAGATCTCACCCCACGTTTGGGGCGCTTATTTCAGGTTCAGGTAACCCAGGGGTTAAGACCTCTAGCGGCAGGAGGCCAGAGCTTAGTTGATTGATGTTTATCTGTTTATGCTGACTATTCTTGGATGTTGGTTTATGTCTGTTGATATCATGCTTATAGCTTCATTTGATGTTATTGTTGAGACTCTGTTGATTATGTTGTTATTTGGTGAGCATGGGGATTGTCCATGCCACGTTGACTTGACTTTATGTTTTTAGTTGAGTTGTATTAATGTATCAGGATATTGTCCGGACTACGTGTTGTAGACCCGTGACTTAGATACTCACTTATTTATCTATGAGGTATTTCAGTTAGCTGTTTTTTGCAATTTACATACAGGCGATGTTTTTATGAAATTGATTAAGTAATCAACTTGGCTAAGTTTAATGACGTCATAATTGAAAAGAAAAAGATATTCCACATTTTTAATTAAGCGTAGCTTAATACAATGACATGTTAACACAGGTATACACAGGGTGTTACAGCAGACATCAGGGAAACTTGTATGTCTGGTTTGTTAGGAATGAAATATCGGTTTTAGTTTGTCATACAGTCCCAATGTCTCTTGGTTTAACATTCATCGGCGATTTCTGCCACATAATCATCCATATAGGAGAAATAAAACTGATTTCAGGAGAGATGTAATTGAAAGGTCAAATGTACCTTATCCTTTAAGCGGCTAAGAAATATGGGAGAAGGTGAAGAACATTCCCAGTGTTGAAGAGGGGGCGAACTTAGATGAACCCAAAGGATATGGCGTAGTTCACCATTGGAATAAACTAGCATCTTTTGGTATTTGCCTTATTAGAAAGGTCAATTGTTAAAATACAACCTTGATGTAATGCATATTGAAAGGATTGTGTTTTGCAATATTTTGTATATTGTGATGGACAACAAAGACAAGACGAAGGACACTGCAAACGCAAGAATGGACATAGAAGATATTTGTGATGGTTGTTTTCCTGTCGCAAACCCAATTTGTGATGAAATTTGGCTAGTTTGCGACGAAAATTGTCCGTCGCAGATAGCTTGTTTTTTAGTAGTGATTAAATCTGCCCTAAAATTTGTACGTCAATATTTTCTTATGTGAATTTAACATTAATTCATTAGGGAAGGTTCAAAGTGAGAACTACATATCCCAACATAATTATTTCTTGTTGTAATAATCGTAAATGCATTGAGTTTCATATGCATAGGGTCATAATTGCTGAACTTCTTATTTATATGGAGGATTGTCAGAGAAAATAATGTTGGAAAAGTGATATTAAAATCATTGAGAGGGGATAATCTGTGTTAGACAAATCACTTCAACAGTACACTCAGTTTCATGAAATACACACAAGAAATTAAAACATACAATAACATAGTTATAACGTATCGTACAAATATATAGGAATGCATTAAGAAAAATCCGAGTCCAGTGTTGCTCACTGTGTCCTTAAGACAATTTTTCTTTCCCTATAGTGCCCAAAATTCATGGACAATTATCTCTAAGTATAAAATGAATTACCTCTGTTTGTTATGGCACTCTCAAACAAACAGCACCGGCAAACCAACCTTCATTTGAACTACCGCACATAATCATTTTGGCAAAGTTTCAGTATTGGAAAGAAATTAAAAAAATTCACTAGTTTATTATGACTTCCTTCTTTATTTATAAATCATGAGTGGCCATAATGAATGATGCCTATTGACAGTGAAGAGTCATGCCTATTCGGCAATGAAGAGTCATGCCTGTTCACTAGTGAAAAGTTATGTCTGATTGATAGTGAAAAGACAGATCTTTTCACACTCAACTTCTTATTCATAATATTTAAATTCTATAAGAATTGTAACAAATAGTAACGAATAAAAAGTTAGGAGAAGCTTGTTCACGGTCGAACCAGTGAGAATATCTTTGGTACTACAGATGCATCAAAAACTCGGAGCATCTTCCACTCATATTGTGACACGTGTCTTATTTTATATCAAATCACTCTTTCTCCTAATTTTAAAATAAACCATTTATTATTGATTTGACAAAAGTAAGACACGTGTCTCAATATGAGTAGAAGATGCATCGAATTTACAGTGCATCCGTAGCACCAAAGAAATTTCCCGAACCAATGTGTTCATTCATGGTGGATGTTTTTTGGCGAAATGGCCTTGTTTCTTTGCCAGTGAACAAATGCAATTATTAATCATGGCCAGCTATTTTCTACAAACTATTGGGGTATTTTTCAAAATCCAACTAGTGAATTTTCCCCTTCTTTTTGCATTTCGTCCTTACGTTTATAACCTTACTCTGTATGATTATTTTGCCATTGGGCATTAATTGGTGTTCTTCAAATGTGCAATGTCGCTATTTATAAAAGGTAAATTCATTTTATCCTGAAAGACTATTGCTCATACGCCTTGAACATTTTTGAAGGAGAAAATTATCTCAAGGAAACAAGAATATCATTGACCCTGAATTTTTTCTATTAATCAATTTTTTTCTTAATTGCGTTGTTGCATGTTTTTTGAAACATAGATTCCCCTTATTTCAATTTTTTGGGCTACTATTTTCAACAGAATTCAAGTATCTAATGTCATCTTATTGTATTGGACTTCTTAAAAGTATTTTTTTTACATACACCGACAACTTAGACTTTAGGCTAATCAACTTTTTAAAAATAATATCCAATCTCTTGACTATCAATATTATCTTGCCAAATAAAAAAATTAATCATCTAATTCACTGCTAGAAATATTCATATTTTCGACAGAATTTTTCCGTTGCAAATTGTGAAAATTCAGTTGAAAAATCATTTTTCCACAGAATTTTCGACGATATTCTTCAGTTGGATAACACTTCGTTGAAAGGCAACAGAATATTTTTCCGTTGAAAAATTCGACAAAATTTATTCCTTCGGAAGCCTTACTTTTCTGCCAATAAATAAAGTCATGACATAATATTAAAATAACAAATTTCGTCAAAAAATTCAACGAAAAATATATCCGTCAAAATATTTTGTCTCAATTTGCAACAGAATTTAACAATAATTTCGTCAAAAATTTTGTCTTAATTTCTGTTGAAAAATCCCGTCACAATTTTCCACGAAATTGAACTATAATTCCATCGTAATTGCAACAGAAAATATCTCCATGAAAAAATTCCGTTGTAAAATTAAACGAAATTTATCTATAATTTCGTCTATAATTTCAACGGAAAATAATTCTGTCAAAAAGTTTCCTTGCAATTTGCAACGAAATTTTTCTATAATTTTGTTGAAAATTTCAAAGGAAAAAAATTCCGTCCAAAAGTTCTGTAATAGTTTGCAATGAAATATATATAGAATTCCGTCAAAAATAATATTTTTAATTTTTTAAAAAGCATTAACTTCATATGGATTTTAATTCATCAAATACACACTAGTATTCGTGATATACGTTGATTTTCATATACATGACTACAACGAATTAGGGATTTTGTGCCAGTTTTTTAATGATTGGCGGCATTTTAAACTGCCAGCATAAATGTTGACATAATTTTGAAAGTTGCCTACGGATTTGGAGTTAGTTTTCTCAACCAACGGAATAACTTGCCGTTAAAATTTTTCTTTGGTCAAAATATATGGCGGCCGTTAAAAATCGCTGCATGGATTTTGCTTAATAATTAAAAAAAAGCAGTAAAAACAACTTCTTTTATTTTTTAAAAAGCATTTAAAATATACTACAATTACATATAATCAAAATGAGAAAAATTGATACTTTTAATTAAAAGAAAATTTTCCTAAATATGAAAAATGCTTCTATCAATTAAATATTCTCTAAAAATTATTATAATAATATTCAAAGTGTAAAATTAATATGTATTAACAAGATAACTAAAATTCAAATGAAGTCTAAAGAAAATACATGAAATAGAAGAAAAATATAAACTAAAGGCTGATGTCTTAACACTTGTGCTAGCCACCAAAATCTGCACTATTTGTTTGTCATGGAGGATCTGTAATATAAAAAAATTATAAGTAAAATAATTTCACACTTCGCTCTATCTCAAGACCAATCCAATATCCACATCAAACACTGAACATCAGAAGGTAAAAATTCTAAGAAATGCTTGTGAAAAAGGTAAACCTAATCAAGTGATCAAGGGAAACACAGGAAACTGACCATAATCATATTGAACACCATCGAGGGAAAGGCGATTTGATTCCTCCCATCCATCAACAACTTCACCAATCTATAGGTAGACATAAATTGTTATTAGAAAATAACGTTGTAATATCATTTACATTTGGCATTGCAACTTGTAATATATATATATATATATATATATATATATATATATACATATATATATATATATATACTTTCATAAAAGGATATAATATGACAACTAAGACTAGATCTATATTATTATATTGTACAAGCACAATCCATGTAGTTAGATTCTGCTTCAACAAATATCATGATGGAAAAAAATAAGTCACATCTCGTGTCTATAGCTTCTGCAATTATGAGAGGACTGTAGAAACTAGAATTTAAATAGTTTTGTAAATTAATTTATGCTATGATAAAATAGATTTTTTACTAAACAGGTATTACAAACAACCACCATTGTAATCCTTGAATTATTATTCACATCAAAACTTTCAAAAGACCTTATCTTCTATCCACCTATTCTAAAGTGCAAAACTTGCTTCAGGAGTGGCAAAAACTTGGCAAACCATTCATTTGAACACACTAAAAAAAATGAAGGATAATAGTACACAACTAATTATACCACAAAACTAAATAAAAATAAATTTTAAAAATAAACTCTAACTAAATAAAAACCTACAGTTTTTTCTGTAACAACTGAGAACTTCAATGGGACCATCAAAGCTGCACCTCTACCCGTGGAAATTCCATGAACAAGAGCAACCTATTATAACAAAATAGCACCATTCTAGAAAACATAAGAATTCACTAAATTTTCACAATCATATATTACTTTAAATGGTTGAAGAAAAAATGGAATTAAGTTCCTAACCAGAACCAAGCAAATTTTAAGAGAGTTCTTACTTGACGATCCCATTATGTAATTTATCTATTGTATGTTTTTATTCATTTAATCTAATCGTAAAATATGCAGTAAAATATTAACAATTAAGAGAAAATATATTACATTCAAAAGAGAGATTTTTTTTATATTATAATTTTTCAATTGAATTTAAAGATGAAAAAGAAAATAGAAATAAAAGGACAGCAAATTTGAATCCTGTTGTCGTTCATTATAGTGCACTTTCGGTCCTCTCCCTTTACACCACATGCCCTGTGTGACCACATGCTCGACTCATCTGTTTATCAACTTGCTTTAATATTCATCCATATGGTCATAATAGTGCAATTGCATGCATAAACCAAACTCAGCACTTTGAAAATGACTTTTGGATGTGTGAGTGAATGAGAACTGGGGATGATGACGTAAGGAAAGAGAGAGAGAGAGAGAGAGAGAGAGAGAGAGAGAGAGAGAGAGGAAATCAAGGTAGAAAAGTTGCATATTGAAAGAAATAATTAAGCAAACCTAATAGTTGAGTCGGTGTATGTGAGTTGAACAGATGGGGTAAAAGTACGTGCTCAATCCTCTTAGTATTATCTTTAGGAGGGATTTAAGACACCTTCATTTTCTTATAATCTGTCAGGAAAAAAAACCTAGTATGGTTATTTCAACCATTTCAGTTGGTAGAGCTATAGGACTACTTTTTTGAAAAAATAAAAAATAAAATCAGGGTGAAATAATGTAAACAACCTTTATGATAATTAGCTTTACTTTGTCATCTTTCTCCCACTTTTTCAAATATGCTGCTAGAAGATAAACCTGATAGCAATTGAAGTTTTTTTGGTTAAGAAAAAGTAGTAGTAGTAGTAGTAAAGAACTAGCGAAGAAAGAATTTTTTTTTTTGGTAAGTGCGAAGAAAGAATTTCAAAGGTGGATTGAGTGGACTAACCAGTTCATGTGAGATAACATTCAATTGCCTTGGTCTATTCAAAGTGATAATCCTTACATGTTTCTATCTCTTCTCCAACAACAACCTTAAGATCAAAACCAACAATTCCATTACACGTTTTGCTTATAAAAAAAGCCAAAACTCATGAAAACGATAGATGATATGAAATAAGATTAAAAATCACCAAAATTCTTTACCAACATAGTGCCACTGCCATCTATAACTTTACATCCAGACATCAGAAAAGGATCCTTATACACCTGTAAAAAGAAAATTCGTTATAGGAAATTCACTAGGGGAGGTCGAAGAAGGTTGTATAGATTCCATAAGTTAAAAACATTAATCATCAATAATATAAATCTAAAGACAGAAAAAAGTGTTCTATAATTATCAATATACAAGGCCAAGTCACAGTGAAGTTATTTAGATAAAGGCCCATGGAACACCAAGCATCGTCACATAAAAGCATATTAAAAGTTTAGGTATTTAGAGTGTGAAAAAAAAACAAACAAACAAACAATATGTGCCTATCCAACAAGATTGTCAAAATGAAAATTGCATATTTGTTAAAACAGCTTTGAAATAAGTAAGAGCTACAAACATTGTTAGGTTCAGTTATTGTTCAATGGGTTCAGTTAATTAATGTTCAATTATTGCTTAGGCTTACGTACATATATGTATATGACATAAAAAAAATATACCTTATACAATTACTCACCATTCACTGGCTCCCCACCAACTGCCTTGAAAAGATATGCTGCCTAACAGGGAAAGATAAATAATTAGTATACTTCACATATATAACATAAGCATAAGAAAGTCCAATTGAAGGAACCATACTCTGATAGCTTGTGCATGCACTCTAATCTTTCTCAATATTTGCACTCTCAGCTGGTTTTGATTTGAAAAAAAAATGTTAAAAAATAGTGAAAATGTTGAAAATACAAATAGTTATGAGTCTAGATTTCGAATGAGAGTGGTACCTTCTCAATTCTCAAGCCATGAGGCATAAGTGATGGTCTACTAAATCTATAACTATGACAGAAATTAGATCTCTAACTTTAAGAAAAGCAAGAATTTCAATCTCTAAAAACTTTGAATCAAAAAGTTCAAAGAATGATGTATTCAAACTACAAAGTATGTTCATCACCTCTTTTCCTCCATGACATACTAGCGAAAATTGAAATGGATGGGATGTCAATCTGACTATCACTAAAGTGGTACTTGTGCTTTTACACTATCTGTTTTTTAATATAGTATTCTAACTCTATTAACACAATATCACTAATTTGTTCCCACGTGTGCTTTTCCTTTTCTTATTCATTCACTCGAGAAATCTACACATTTAAGACACGAATATGCTACTTATGGCCACCGTGCACACGTGGTCCAACTCTGGCCTTGTCCCTTTGTCCCATATTTTATACATTTCACATGTGGCAAGACAAAGATGACAGTTAAAGACAAAGACCCCTAACTTTACTCATCTTTCTCTCTCTCTGCCCCCACTTTTCTCTACTACTCAAGTTCTATCTTCAAAACATATCTCTTCCCTAGTTCTCTTTACCCTCTCTCTCTCTCTTCAAAAATAAAATAAAATCCCACAACCTCTTACATTTATACCAAACACACAAACTCTGTCTCCAACAACTTTCTTCAAGAATCCAACATTGTTCGGGAAATCATGAGCAAGAAAGGAAATAACTAAGATAACTAAGTCAACTAAGGAAATAAAAGATTTACCTGGGACCGATTTCGAGCTAAGAAATATGATTTCGAAAGTCTTTGTTGAAATGGTTGAAACGTGAATTGAGATGTGAAAGTAAAAGTGAAATGGTTGAAATCTCGGTGGCGGTGAATGCGAAAATGAAAGTGAACTATGAAATTGAAAAGTTAATTAGGGTTTGGATGTTCATTTGAAAAGGCGCTCAATAATATAAAAATAATTTGAGATGTTTAATATAAAAATACTAAAAAAATTTATTTAATATAAGTTATTATTTAATTGTAAATGTAAAAAATGATATAAGTATTATTTAATACTAAATTGCAATAACGAAACGTATTACACGAATTGGAGTAGAAAGATGGTAGCTTGATTTTCTTAATTGGAGGAAAAGACTTTTTAACTCACGAATTAATCACAAATTCATCAAAAAAAATTGCTAATGCGATCTAGATTGCATACCGTTTCCCCTTACCGACACAAGGTTCGTTTAGATTAGAGTATAAAAAATGATACTGTAACACCCCGTAGTACTCCGGTTGTTAACATACATGATATTTAGCGTACACAGCGGAAGACTTTATTTCTATTAAATATAAAATTGTCTCTTAAAAATATGAGTTAACTTTTTCTAAAATATTTTCTAAAAACATTTCCAAAATCGTTCACATGAGATATTGCGTAAGCAAAAATCTAAAATATACAACTACTAATTAATCCCATTAGCCAGTATTAGTGGCCATTAACTAACCGGATATGACAACAAGTGTCATTCCTGCCAGAGTCTCACGAACAGCATAACAGCTGTTTAACGTATAATTGAGAGATAAGAATCTCACTCTATAAAATAATCAAGATAAAAATAATTTATAATAGACAACTTGCAAGTTCCACATGGACTGCAATCCCTTAATGGGTCAATACATAAATAATAGCTCATTGCCCAAATTAATAAATCCATGCATCATATCTTTGTGTACTCATCACACGCATCTAAAATAACTCATAATACATACACCCATAATCCAAAAGCTCAAATAATAATAATTCTGAGCATTATTACATACATCAATAGAGTATCAACATAGTTTATCTAAGCATGTCAAAACACTACACATGCCATATAATCAAATAACATCGTAACATAAATAGTAGCATCAGTCCACTAATATGTAGTTGGGCCCTTACCCTTAGAATACTCACAACTACCATGGGTACCTGAAATGATGTCCCCAAAAAGGGGTGAGATAAAAACATCTCAATAAGCTCGAGGTTCTTAGAGGATCCTCTAATCCCTTGAGCCCACTTCTTGCATGACAAGTCAGATATAAAGCATATATAACAAATATACAGCATAAACATAACATCATACTTCATCCTCTGGTTAACTATTCAAGGGCTCTCCCCAAAATAGCTAACTGACATATCCCACATGCCCAGTGTGACTCCCAGGGTCAAGCCATAGGCAGACAACATAAATTGTAGTATGAAATAGCTCTCAGGGTCAAGCCATAGACAGCCTACATACATATTCACTGGCCAAGAACCTCATACCATACATCATCAGTGCATCATCAAAACTAAGAATCATATAATATCTATATGAATGTGAATGAATACACATATACCATACATCACATACTTTCATACAATTCAACTATAAGAGCGAGGAGCAACCAAAACCAAGAGCTTACCTCAAGGAGCTTAGCACAAGCCCACACTCCAATATAACACGTATGCTCCAAATAAATCATCAAGTGCAAGGTTCTCTAGGCACACCTAGAGTATGAACCATTCACATCATTAATTGCATAGTAATTAATTAAGTCATATACAAGACTTAATCATTTAATGATTTCACTTTTCATACTCATATTCCAATAATATGCCCATTACAAGTCTATACCATTTATTCCATATTTATATGTTTTAGTGCATTATGAAGTGTTCTCTTGTTACACAATCAACCATATAGGTTAAGAACTTTACATAAACTTAGAATTACACTCTAAGGCAACTAAGATAACTTGTATTAATTTCAACTCATCCTAGCCATATATATCCTTCATGGCTGTGACATACATAGGGTACATAAGGTGTTCATTTGTACTTTAAGTCCACAATAACTCATTAGACACTTAGTCCATTAATAAACTCTCTTATATTAAGGCCTTTTCCACTTAACTTACAACTAATCAAGATATTTATCATCAATATATATCATTTATAACCTTGAACATTTATTATTATAAGTTACTAAGGGGTTCCCATAAATTCACTTAGCCTAAATCTCACTTTTATGATTTTCCTATAACTGTACAAGCTTCTATTTTTTAGTCACTGTGTGCAACCCACTTCTTATAACATTCTCATCTTTTAGTATGTTAATCTAGACTCAATTACCTTTCTAACAAGGTATCATGCATCATTTGGAGTTCTCTAGCTTTGGTTTTCACCATTTGATGTTGGACAAGCAAAACTGCCTGCCAACTCCAAATAGAGCCCCAAACATCCCTCACCATTTTTGCGATTCTAAAACATATACTAAAGAAATTGCTCTCAAATTTTTATACAGAAAACTAGACACATTCAGATTTAATTTGATATATCGTGATCCTTATTTGAGTAAGAAATGAGGGAGAAAAAATTCATGGAAGATGCAGACACGTTCAGCCCCTGCACATGGCCTCCTTGGGCAGTCTCCACTCAATCGGACCTACAGAATGCTACACATCTTTAAATGGTACCAAATTTTGACACAACATAGCTGACATCTCAAGCTTCAAAATGATGTATGGCACATCTCTATTGGACCTCTGTGGAGGGAGATATTCTCTCCCAAAGTTAGCATAAAAACAAGGGAAAAAAGTATCTAATGTTACTTTAGATAACTTTATCTAATGTTCATCAAAACGACGTCGTTTTAGGGTTAAAAAATTTAAAAATTAGAATGATAAAGACTATTATAACCCTGAAATAACCTAAAATTACAAAAACACCATGATTTCCGCCCCAAAACTACGTCGTTTCGGTGAACATTAGATAAAGTTATCTAAAGTAACTTTAGAAAACACAAACCCTAAAAACAATTCATTTAACCAAAGTGTGTTTAATTAGCTATTCCTATTTATATTTAGTTGGAAACCCTAAGTTACTTTAATTTTTTAGGGTTTTTATATTATTAGGTCACTTATGCATTCCCACATATCCACATTAGGTCTTAGTTAATTAAGTTAACTAATTACCTAATTAGTGCTTCTAAACTCTAATTAGGTTCAATTTTTAGGGTTTTATAGTTAATTAATACATTATGCATGATCCACTTCACTTAAACCCTAGATTAGTGTCCTAATTATCTCTTGAACCAATATTTAACAAACTAATCCTACATCATCCTTAGGTGGCCGAATTGCTTAGGTTGTAGAAACTAAGTTTTTAACTTGTTAATTTTACCATTTCTTTAGTTAATTAAGTCCTACACTTAATTAGTCCACTAATCCATCATTTAATAAAATTTTAAACATAAAACCCTAATTATACCATTTAGGACAGATTTGATATAATAGAGTCATTAGAGTTTAAATCCATTCCTTAATCAAGATTAGCATTTTTAAGCTTAAATGTTGCATTTTTAACATTTTTCCTTGGTCCTACTCAAGATTGTCCACACTTAACAACCTCAAGAATCAACTTTTATCAATTAAACACATCAAACCAGTGTTTTAAAACTCGGACCGGTCATCGAACCGGTCGAGGTACTGGGTCACTGGGTCACTGGTTCAACCGGGTTGAACCGGTTTTACTGTTCACATATTAAAAATATAAAAATATTACTTATATTAATAAAAATTCATATAAGAAAACTATCAATGAGCTTCAAGAAATAAATTGGTTTTCAATGATAGCAAATATTATATACTTCTAAGCTTCTAGCTCTAGACCGTATCCTAATATTGGATTAAACCATGCAATATAAGTTAAATGCACTTTTTGTACTTGACATGATGCGAATAAATTAAATCATGATAACAAATAGTATGCATGAAATATACACTATAAGAAAAAAGTGTCCACCGTTGAGATGAGATCATGAGACCATCAGTGTTTATCACCACTTAACTTCATGAGATCATTATAAGATGCAACTAAATTACATAAACGAACTACACTAATCTAAAATACCTTATTATTTTCACCTTACTTTTAATCATATTCATCATAAAATATGAATATGATTTAATTCAAGAGTTCTTATCAACAAAAAAAAAATTTAACAAAAAAAAAAAAAAAAGGAAAAACCGGTTTAACCAGAGTCAACCGAGTCGCCGGGTTTCGGCCGGGTCAACCGGTCCAATCCGGGCTGACTGCATAACCGGTCCAACTACCCGCTCGGACCGGGGAACCTACCGGGTCACCGAGTCCCGGGTCGACCCGACCGGTCCGAGCCGGGTTTTAAAACACTGCATCAATCCCCTTAAGAACTCATGATGGCCGAATTACTTAGGTGGTGGTGGTGGGATTTTTGTCACGATTTTTCCAAAGTTTCATGCTTACATCTTCAAATGAACACCAATGCTTCAAGCTCCCATCTTTCTCAAGCAAGCATGCTTTCTTTCCACAAAGAACATACCTTTAAGAAAACTCAAGGTTAGAACTCAAGAGCACAACATAAAGGTGGAATTTTTCAGTAAGAAAACTAAAGAAACTTACACTAGAACGTAGGGAAATAAGCATCCAAGTGGTGTTCTTCAAGTATAACTCAAAACACCATCACCATGGCTTGAGGAAGCCATGAACACGCTGTTGTATGGAGAAGAAGACCCACAAAAATTTGGCTTTTCAAAATAAAAATGGGATATTCTTGAAGAGGATGATGAGGGGAACAACTTTGGTGAAGAGTGTTTGGTGATTTGAGGGAGTTTTGGTGGAGAAGGAGGAGAAAGTTTAAATCTCCAAAGGGTAGAGAGAGAGTGGGCTGCTGATGGGAGTGTTTGGGAGGGTTGCCCTAGTCTTCTAGGGTTTTGACCAAGTCACTTAAGTGACTTTCTGTCATTTAGTGACACCCGATGTAATTTTTACTTGAACTGTTATCAAATTTCTAACCGGAAACACCCAAGATCCTAAATTTAAGTAATTAATATTAATTTTGTCTAATTATCATGTTCATAACTTAAAATTTTGATTAGTAGATCACATATCCACTTACAGCAGTTTAATTGCACTATAGTCTTTACAGGTGTTCTTAAATGTTTCCGTATTTCATAATCTTCTTAACTTTAATATTATTGGTTTAATTATGACTTGTTAGGAATATATTGTTCTTTCTTTCCATTTTCTCATCTTTTTTCGGTTCTGGAATTCTACTGGCTGCTTCTACAGCAGTATAAAATACCCGACAGAAGTGACTTTTCCGAAATACCCCAATATGGGTATCAAACTTCATCAAATCATCTCCTAACCTCATCTATGATAATCACAACATCAAAATAGCTCTCTAACTCAAATTTTCTCAAGTGGAGCTATTTTACTGACTTTTACTATGTCAGCAGTCAAAAATAACAGATGAAAATCCACCTGTTTAAAATACCCTCAATATGTATATCAAACTTCTTAGAATTTCATCCTCATTCCATTTATGATCCTAAGGTCTTCATAATAATCCACTAATTTTGAAATTATAAAATTAGAGTTATTATATTTAATATAAAAATACTAAATAATTTTATTTTAATATAAGTTATTATTTAATTGTAAATGTAAAAAATGATATAAGAATTATTTAATACTAAATTGTCATAACGAAACATATTACACGAATTGGAGTAGAAAGATGGTAGCTTGATTTTCTTAATTGGAGGATAAAGATTTTTTAACTCACGAATTAATCACAAATTCATCAAAAATTTGCTAATGCGATCTAGATTGCATACCGTTTCCCCTTACCGACACAAGGTTCGTTTAGATTAGAGTATAAAAAATGATACCCCCAAAGATTGAGTTTCTAAATTTTAAATTTTTTTAGCATTATACATAAATTGAACAAGTTCCAAAACTAAGGCAGATTCAACATACGAATAATATTGCTGAAAGTGATTATTTAGGGGAAGAAAAAAACCTCGCTATTTATGTTGTCAGCTCAAATTAAAATTCATTACAATGATATGAATACATAGACTAAATAAATATGTTGGATATACAAACAAAATGAACTTTTAAATGTTTTTATTTTTTATTATTATTTAATAACTAATGATTCAACAGTAACACCACCCCCCAAACCCAACTCACACAAAAAAAAAAAAAAAAACTAACGAGAAAAGAAAAGAAATGTATAATTTAAAACGATTTCATGCTGTTTGCCAAAAAAAAAAAAAAAAAAGATTTCACGCAATATATTAATATATTAAAAAATGGGTTAGAATATGTTATTCGTATTTTATTCTAATAAATTTAAAAAATTATTTGTCCTATTTTCATTAGAATATATTAATATTACATAATAACAATTTTAATAAAAAATTAAATTATTTAGTATTTTTATGTTAAGTATATATGACAAAAATTATCTTATTTTGATTGATCCGTCGCACCGAGTCAGTGGTGCGATGGGTGTACCGTAAATATTTTGCATATATAAAAGGTCTTTATTTTCGTTCAAGCAATAGATATCACATAAATATTTTACCTTTATGATTATGACGGATATTAATTTGAGTGTCAGAATACTTTGTAAGTATACACCTCTCTCTTTTTTTACCACCGGAGCACACGGAGGAGCGCATTGCTCTCAATCTCTCATCACTGATCTACTTCATGGAAGCTCAGACGACACACCATGCATACACTATGACCAGCTATATAAAACTGTTGATAGTGCATGGAAAGGAAAGGAAAGTGGCAGTGTTGGAAGATTAATTCCAAGTCCTTCGACGCATTGGTACATTTCTCTTTCGATGCACACGATTGGTAGTGACTTTTCTTATTACGATTTTGATGTCAAACAAGGATATCCGATAGCATGTGTGTAAACAGTTGTAACACAACGTTGAAAGTAAGTATTAGATTAGGTATATGTGCAGATCAAAGTCTACCAAGAACCTCAGCTTTCTTTTGTATGCATTAAGTGCATGGGATTCTTTGAAAGCAACTCATAACCTAACTCAAATATTGGACCCCTAATCCATAAATTATCTGCAAAACGTTAACTTGATTATTAATTATTACAACTCCTAGAGTGCTAGCTAGTTATAGGTTTTAGCTCTAAGCTCATTAAATATACAATTGTATTATAACTAAATGTATATTATTAGGGATAGATTATACTTATCACTTTTTTTTATTATTATCAATTTTGTTATTGTTAGATCAAAATCAAATCAATAACTCTTATTTGATATTATTTTATAACCGTTGATTTAATTTTAATCCAACAATAACAAGATTGGTGATAAGCGGTGATAAGAAAAAAAAATTGGTAAGTATAAGCTCATCATATTACTAATATTCCCTCAACAAATAGTTAACTCCCATGTGTACGTTTTACAAATCAAAATGAGCATATTTTATGCCCCAAAGCCTAGGCAAAGTAATAGCTCCAACTTGTTTATTACTGAAAAGATAAAAATAACAAAAATGTATAAGCTGTTCTAAACAAGTTAACAAAAATAAAATTTTAAACATCTAATCATCTGCATAAATTACTATAAATTGATTGCACGTACCATAAATTGTTTTGGTGAAAAAAATGCACTATATATATTTATATAGATAACGAAAAATTTTATATTTTTAGTACAGTTTGCTTTTGTTGATGTGAGCATCAAATTATCTCTTTCAAATGTTTATTTCATAAATTGTTGGCTTTTGCTTCTACAGGATATAAAAACAAAAACAAAAATGCTAATATGCCGATCTTAAATTAGTGCTACCACAGGTGCTCGTTTTTTTCCCTTAAAATTTTTCATCCGAATTCGAGTAAATTTTTTCTCTTTACATGATCTACACAACTTACATAAATTATGAAAATAAAAATTATCACCTCAAAATATCTAAAAGAAGATATCTGGTTAACTAAATTTGACATAAAATTTAACCAAAAAATAAAGTAAAATAAAATTGGAGAAATTCACCTAAATACAAATATGATCCTTTTGGATCTTTATTACTGTTCAATTGATTTCACGTAAATGTGAAATTTTAAAGTTTAAATTTTATTAAAAAAATGTGTGTGTATCGGATGAAAGGTGTGTTTAAATTTTAAAGTTTAAAGTTTAAGTTTAAATTTGTACGCTCTCACTTGTTATGCTATATATAAGCAGATTTATTTTTTATTTTTTTTACCTGATAAGGGGGGGAAATAAAGAACCCGAGACCGAATTTAAAGTATTAAACGTAAAAAGAAAATTGAAGTTAAAAAAAAAAAAGTTATGGTATATTTGGAAAACCCATTTTATAAAGTTATTAAAATGTATGATTATTCAAAAATATTTTTTTTCTACTGATTGAAAAAAATAAGCAGCACAGTTTGTCCTCAATTTTGTGGCATTCGAATTTGTTAGCAATGCAAGTAGGATATTGTCAAGGGAAGTCCATGCATGCAAAACCTCTCCATTGCACCTAAGCCCATGTATTATTGAGCCCGCAGTTATTGATGTCAATCGTTTCTTAACAACATCAATTCACATCTTCGGGACATAGTTTCTACCTGATACTTCTTTTTTAGGAGCTATTCTTAGTTTATATATATATGCTTCTTTTTTAGGAGCTATTCTTAGTTTATATATATATATATATATATATATATATATAAGTCTCATGTTACATGAGATAATTATCTCATGCAACATAGATTAGATTATAGGATCCACTACTTTTTTTTAAAAAAAAGAAAAATAATGGACTCCACTATTTTGTCTCTGTTGCATGAGATAATTATCTCATGCAACATGAGATAATTATTTCCCATATATATATATGTATATATTTATGGATTCGTTTTTTCTACAATCAATGTAGATAACTTATCTACATTGAACCTAAAACGACATCGTTTTGAGGCGAAAATCAAGGTATTTTTATAATTATAATTGATTTCGGGGTTATAATGGTCTTTTTCATTATAATTTTTTAATTTTTCAACTCAAAACGACATCGTTTTAGGAGCGAATGTAAATAACTTATCTACATTTACTGTAGAAACATTAAGCATATATATATATATATATATATATAATATAGGCAAGTGCTTCAAAACAAGTAAGTGTCAAGTACTACTTTTGTGCCCATTTAATGTTTCATCACTCAATTACGATCAGCTCTCATTTCAAAACGGGGAATTTAAAATGACAAGCAGCATTGCTGTTCACAATTGAGTGGCATTTGAAGTCACAGTGAGGTCAAAAGTTATCAAGTTAGCTGCATATATACATTAAATTGTCTCAGAAGGACTTGGGATATTTCAAAAGCACTTTAGAAGAAAAGGAAAATAGAGGGTAATAACCTGCTCAGATTTGAACGTTTATAGTTGCAGTAAATGATATACATTCACAAGCAATCAGACTGGCATGCACAAAAGAAATTTGTGTTCCAAGAAGCAAATAAACCGAATAGACAAATGGATAACATGAATTATTTAAAGAACTAAGATGACTCAGTTCACAAAAGCAGTGTTAAATTTAGAGCATGGAAGAGAATGAAGCAAACATCATATTCTCTGCTTGAACCTTTTCACAATACATCTCTAAACATTCAATTCAATCAAAATTTCAAGCATTCAGGAACTTTGTTTCACTGAACAATAACAATCTATAGGTAATCAAGTACTCAAGCTGAGAAAACTCCATTCATATCTGAAAGTACAAAATAACCCTACTCACTTTCTATTGTTATATACCTTGAGGGTATATGTCTCTACCCTGTTAATTCTAATTCCTTGAGGTCGTATTGCATAGATAGTCTTTCAACAGTACTTTGGCTCAGAACCTTTTTCACATATAACTCTTTCAGCAGCTCAGCTGCTATATCCATTTCCTCTTCAAAAGCAAGCCCCTCAACAAGAATGGTGTAGGTTATCTCATTAGGCATACATCCTTTATTAATCATCATCTGAAATATCTCTATTGACAAGTCTGTTCTTTGAGATTTGCAAAATCCAAGTAGAAGTGCATTGTAGTTATCAATATCAGGCCGGTAATAATTTTCTTCCAAAATCCTGAATATCTCAATAGCTCCATCTAACATTCCCTCCCTACACATTCCTCTTATCAAAGATGAATAAGTATAGGAATCTGGAGAAAATCCATACTTTGCCATTTCATATAATACCTGAAAAGCTGGATATGTGTTCCCTTTCCTACACAGGCTTGAAATCAAATTTTGGTAAAAATCATGCAGGGGGCAGTCTTGTTTATTACCCAAGCTTTGGAATATAAAGAAAGCTTCCTGCGCCTTCCCCTGCTCGCAAAGCATCGCGATTGCATTGTATGTTCCTTCATTAGGATTACAGCGTCGATGAATCATTTGGTCAAGACACTGAACTACATGATCCACTTTCCCTTCCTTGCAGAGGCGGGCAATAATTGGATTGTAGCTAGTAGTAGTCACCATGAACCCACTCTTCGTCATTTCATCTAAGACTTTGAAAGCTTGTTTGGTTCTTCCATGGAGAGTAAGAGAAGTAATTAATATGTTGTAAGTAACTACAGAGGGAGACAAGTCAACTCCATCCATCTCTGCTAAAAGCTCATTTGCTTCCTCCCACCGCCCTTCATAGCACAAATTCCTTAGTAAAATGTTATAACTCACAACATTAGGATTGAACCCCTTTGCAGGCAAATTCCTGAAAAGCTGAATAGCTTCTTCAGTTCTACCTTCCTTGAACAACCCAGTTAACAATACATTGTAACTAACCAAATTAAGATCCCCACCCTTGGCAATTATCTCATCTAGAAGATTCATGGCTTCATCTACTCCCCTTTCCTTATAAGCAGCTTCAAGCAAGAAAGAATATGTGAATGCATTTGGGACCATGCCTTTCTTAGTTAAACGATCCAAAAGCTGCAAGCTCTGGTTGAATTTCCCATGCATGCAAAGCCCTTTAACAAGAGTGTTATAGGTAACAGTATTAGTTGGAAAGCCATGCCCCTCCATCTTTTCAACCAACTGCATTGCATACCCAACATTGCCTCTATGACACAAATAATTAACCAAGTAGGTGTATGAAGCTGCATCAGGTATAATACCTGAATCTACCATCATCTCCATCACCTTAACAGCTTTCCTTGCTTTATTGGATTTGCAAAGATCATACAAAAGCTGAGTTGCTTGAGCTACCTCAGGCTTATGGCCCTTACCCACCATATACTCTAAATGAAGAAATGCATCATTAACCCTAACCTCCCTACTTTTTTGGTCATTCTTCCCAGCCCTCCAATTGGGCACAGTAAAAACAGAATCTTTTGGGGAAATAGCAATCTGGGCCAAAGCCAAAACTCTAGAAAAACCCTTGTTGAGGGAAAAATTGCTAAGATTTGGAACATGGGAATACAAGAAACCATAACCGTTTCTTTTTGTTTTTGCTGATAAATTTGTAGCTGGAGGCACCGTATTCAGCAGTGTAGCCATGATTGAAGTGGAAAGTAATGATGGTGAATCCTATGTAACTTTTGTATATAGAACAAAAATCAACATTCTGGGTTGGTTCTACTTAGCAAAATTACTAATGCTTCACTGTGATTACACTATGAATGAATGAGTGAGAATGGATAGAGAGAGAGAGAGAGGGGTACCAGGGAGCAATTTTCAACAGAGTAAACGGTTTCGATCTGTAACCGGCAGCCTCAGCAATGTTCCGACCACAACCTTGTTTTTTTGTGTTATCTTAACCTAAATGGTTCCTTTTCAACGCATTATCACAGTGAACATAGGCAATAACATCAAACTCAGATAAGTTTTTTCTTCTTCTTTTTTGGCGTGATATTAAACTTTAATTTTTATTTAGAAATTCACATTTTATATGATATATTTGTGGTACTTTTAAGTTTTAAGGGTATCTTTCCAAGAATCAAATTTTCAATGGTAATGTTTTGTATTAAAAACACCTTTATATCATTTTTATTGTCCACCCCGCTAAATAATGAAAAAACTTAACAAATTAGTTTTAAGGGTTCACTTTTTCTGCAGTAGTTACTGCAGGGAAGTTATCTGCAGTAAGTCCAATACGACGTCATTTTGGACGGAAATCATAGTGTTTTTGTAATTTTAATTTATTTCAGGGTTATAATAGTCTTTATATTTATAATTTTTTAAGATTTCAATACCAAAACGACATCGTTTTAAAAATAAATGCAGATAATTTATCTGCATTAACTGCAGAAATATTTTTCCCTTCCTAGAAATAGACAATTGATGTTTTCTTTTTCTTTTTTAATGAGATCTTCAAATTTTTGTTAATAAAGTAAAGATTTTGTTTTATTTTATTTTTGAAATTTCAGACTTAGAGAAACGGTGGAGGCACTTAAGAGGGAAAAGAAATAGAATTAATTGAAACCATTAATATCTAAGTACAATAAAATTGGTAGTAAAAGTGATGAACTTATCAAGGGGGGTTTGTTATGGGAAATTTTTTGATATTCTTGGGAAAGTGACGGTGGTAATCTTTTTTATCCATGTTTGGTATAAGATTTCTGAAAAAAAATTCGAGAATCTAATTTTTCTGAAATTTAATTTTGTGTATAATTTTTTTTCAAAATGACTTCCAAGAATACCACCAAAAGGGTTTTTGGTGGTATTATTGGACTCCAAAGTGTTGTAAAAATTTTACATTTTTTTAAGATAAAATTCCAGTAATATTTTAACTTACCAAACAATTTTTTGATAACACTCCCGGAAAAGTGATTTTCTCATCATATTCCTGGAAATAATGATTCTCGGGCAAAAAAAATTTATCATCTGCCAAACCTCCCCTTAGGAAGACCTCTGACCTTCACCAAGGTCAGGTCAAAATTACAAAAGCAATGTATATATCTCCAAAGAAAAAAAAACGTCTATTTCATATCTATCAATATTGATTTATGAATTTGAGCATTTTAGTATTTTAGAGTCATTATAATATGGGAAATAAAACCACTAATGTAGCGAGCATCTTCTTTAGAGACGGTGGAGAGATGGAACTGTTGAACAAGTGGTCTCAAACTCAAGAGGGGATGGATTGAGTTTTAAATTATTATTATTTTCACAAAATGTCACTTTCTTTGTAAAATTAATTTTTTGAGATACTTTGATTTAAGATAAATAAAAGATGATGAATAAAAGTTAAATCAAGCAAATAATAATCAACAAATCAAAAGTTAAATATGCCTCAAATGCGCTAAGAATGCTTATGTGTAAATGAGATAAATGGTAGAGAGAATGCAAACTCAATTTATCTTCGTTCAGTCACAACCATTATGACCTACGTCCATATTGCAATCATCACATTGATTCTCCTCTAATGATTAAGCTTCAAGGTTGCTTGAATAAACCACTACAATTACAAAATTATGGTTCTCGTACAACTTATACTTCCACCCAAATTTCTAAGGCAATGAGTTACATTACCTACACTTAGGGTTTACTACCCTTTCAACTCATGTATGCAATAAGAAAATGTTTGAAATTGGCTAAGTATTCTCAAAGTACAAATTATCACAAGAATAAAGCTCAAAGGAATTTAATGACCCAAGAGAGTAGGAATGAGAAATAAATGTGTTTGATTCAAGGTGAGCAATCAATAAAAGCTTTAAGATCAATGAAATAGAGATTAAGAGTTGTTGGAGGCATAATAAATCAGTATATATAATGTTACCAAAAAAACTAGTATATATAGGTTTTCACCAAAATATAATTGTTAGTAGTCATTATAAAGTTTATTGGCTAGCAAGGATTCAAATCTTTTTATGAGAGATTCAAATCCCTATTATAAAGGATTCGAATTCTTGTCATAGAAGGATTCAAATCCCTTCTTGGCAAATGATATTTATGCAGCCCAAAGTGGCCTATTCTTGATTCTGATGCCTCTAAACCATCTCAAATGCATGTTCTTGACTTGAAACAAAACAAAAAAAATATTTCAAGGTTCTAAGTCATGTCAAGAACATTTCCATGGGTTATTCAAATTATTTTCAAGAATTTAAAAGCTATGAATCATGTAATTTGAAAAACATATTTACTTTGAGATCATTCATGCAATTTTGATTAACTACCCTTGTATTCAAGTCTAAGTCCTATATATGTAATACTTTTAAGGTATTGGATTTAGGTTCTTTCAATATAGCTTGAATCTTGATCTCCTTTGAGCTTTGTCAATTGACTTGATGGACTTTACAAATGTTGTCTTGTTTAGTTGTCATCTTAAACTTCTTTTTGTTTATTGCAAGTTTAATACTCTTAAAGACTTTTTTCCATTCATGTTTGTTATTATCAAAACTCTTGCATCTTTAGATTCTTCATCTTGAGTGGAATAGTTCCACATGAATTGACAATAATTGTGCTTCAGTTTGATTTAGAAAGTATAGAATTTCTTTTTATTTTATATGGTTTAATATGGCTAAAGCACCATTTTAAAAATTTTGGGCAAAAGAATTGCCCAGTTAAAACTGATTGCATAAGTTTTTTCAAAGTAATGCAGTCAAACATGTCACCTATGCTGACGGGACTCATGCCACGTCAGCGCCACGTAGGCAGTCCTGTTACCGTAAAACTTCGGAAGGCCATAACTTGTGACTCGGATATCCAAATCAGATGATTTTTTTTTATTTCATATAACTTTTCGAGATCTACGCAATGACACCTCATTTGACATATTTTATCTCCCACAAACATAATTTGAATTTGTAACAATTGTATCATAATCAAGAGCATTTAAATTCAGAAGATCTTTAAACTATGTTTGTGGGAGATAAAATATATCAAATGAGGTGTAATTGCAAAGATCTCGAAAATTTATGTGAAATAAAAAAAATCATCTGATTTGAATACCCGAGTCACAAGCTATGACCTTCCGAAGTTTTACGGTAACAGGACTGGCTACGTGGCGCTGATGTGGCACGAGTCTCGTCAGTATCATTGACGGGACTAGTCTCGTCAGCATAGGTGACATGTTTGACTGTGTTACTTTGAAAAAACTTATCTAATCAACTTTAACTGGATAATATTTTTACCCAAAAGCTTTAAAATGATACTTTTCCCAGTTTAATACTTTTAGAATCTTTTTTTCATGCTTGTTTGTTATTTCAAAACTCTTGCATCTTTAGATTCTTCATCTTGAGTGGAATAGTTCCACATGAATTGACAACGACAGTTTGGTTTAGAAAGTATAAAATTTCTTTTTATTTTATATAGTTTAATACTCTTAAAGTCTTTTTGGATGCTTGTTTGTTATTTCAAAACTCTTGCATCTTTAATTCTTCACCTTGAGTGGAATAGTTCCACATAAATTGACAATGAGAGTGCTTCAATTTGGTTTAGAAAGTCTAGAATTTCTTTTTCATATATGGTTTGAGGGTTATGATGAGAAACCCAGCGAGATAATGGAAAGTGAAAGAGAGAAAAAAGAAATAAAATTATTTGCAATCTTAAATTTATGGAAAAAAACTACTCTCCAGCCATAGGAGAGTAGTGTGTTTTCCTACAGAGACATGATTTTTTTTGTTTTATAATTATGTGGGTTCCACTATATGATTGTGAGAGTGATAGGAGATATATTATCTCCTATTGATGTAGATTAGTAAATCCCTAAATTTATTGCTATTATGTAACATGACACTGAGGATTGTCATGTTACATAACACAACAATTTTTTTTTATACACTCAAAAAGTGTGTGATCCATTCCAAATTTTTTTCTCTTTTTTTACGTAGTGGGATCTACAATGTTTATGCGTCTATGACATGACATAAGAAGTGTCATGCAACATTATATTCATAAAATTCATTATAATATTGTAAAATTAGCATAAAATAGGGATAAGTTGAAAATAATAATTATTTATATGAACCAAAATTATATTATTTACGGTCCTCATATGCATCACTTATTTCTATTTTGAGGCTTTTTAACCCATGTAAACACTTTTTTTTTCAGGAGGTTTTTTTTAAAAAAAAAATAGTTTTGATGAAAAAATATTCATTTTGCTAAAAATAATATCGCCAAAAAAAAAAAAAAAACAATTTCTCCAGCTCAGTGGTGACCTACACGCTATTTGTTGTTTTTTAACTACTGCACCTACTTTTCTTGGTGGTAACCTACTCTTGGTGGAGAAGTTGAAGGAAGGGGCCATTGTTGTTTTGCTTTTGAGAAATAACCAGAAAATAGGCATTGTTTTTTTTTTTTCAATAACTCTACCTATGCTACTTGGACTTGAGCAATTCCCAGTGCCAAATTTAGAGAAGAAGGGGGCATATCGTGCATGACAAGCGTATGAATGGAGTCCCAACACAACTAAAAAAATGCTTCCTTGGAAAGTGAACACCCCCTCGTCACTGTTCAGTTCTTTTAATCATCACATTTTTTGTAAAGTTTTTTATTTTGCTTTAAAATATTAATTTGATTATTATTCTTTGTATATATTTAAGTTTTATTTTATTATTTTGGCTTGTAATTTTTTAATAATTATTTCTTTTGCCTTGTAAATTGTTAAAATTAATTCATTATAAATATTAGAATATAGTTTCCTTGTTTTTTAAAATAAAACTCACTCAATTAGTTTAAGATAAACCATTTTACGATAGGCGTGTTGAGGGTGTTGTGGGATTTAATCTCTACCCTTCCTCGCATATAATGGGTTCTCCGACCTCGTTCGATTTCAAGAACCAATTTGCAAAGATAAAAAAATGGTTTTACTGTCTCTACAGTAAATGTAGATAAGTTATCTATATTTGCTCTCAAAACGACGTCGTTTTGAATTGAAAAATTAAAAAATTATAATGAAAATGATTATTATAACCTTGAAATAAATTATAATTACAAAAATACATTGATTTCCGCCTCAAAACGACGTCATTTTGGACTCAATGTAGATAAGTTATCTACAATGACTGTAGAAAAAGTGAACCCAAATTTTTTTTTTTATAATTTTTCTCGAATATAAATAAAATTGATAGCGACTCCAATTTTACCACCAATTTAATTCTTTTAGCAAACTATTTACTAATCTAATAGGAAAAGATGCAGATCTTGACAGTGCATGATCAAGTCGCACATTACCACCCATGTGAGACTTGTGCAAAAGCTCGTGCACGTTTGCAAGATGCGCATGAGAGATGCGAGACTTGAATGCACATAAAAGTAATGCGCATATAAGACATAAATTAACTTTTGCACAAATTGCCCATAGAAGTAATACATGACTTGAATGGGCACGGTTAAGATAGCATCTTTTCGCATTAGTTTAATAAATAATTTATAAGAAGAATTAAACTAATTAAATATTTTTAATTTTGCTTTGCATGGGTCAAAAGCCCTAATTTGAAGAGACAATGGCTAAATGAAACTGGCTGAACAAAAATTTATGAACTAGTTAACTAGTCAAAAATTCTGTAGGATTCTAAATATCTGCACAGGATATATTTGCAATTATAATAACCAATTATGGATTTATCTATCAAATTATTAATCACTCTAAAAGAAATATAACTGGGGCACGAAAAAATATTCCATGGTCCCTCGTTATTTCTTTCTCTCTTCTCTTTCCTCTTTCCTCTCTCACTCTCTCTCTTCCGGCACACTCTCTCACTCTCTCTCTTCCCGGCACACATGTGCCGGGACTACTACATATTCGTTGTGGGGCACATAGCAACCTACAAAGCACGGATACGTTGTTTTTTTAAAAAATTATGTGTCGGACACCGACACGTTCCGACACGCGTCCGACACGTGGTCAATATTTTGGGACACGTTGACTATCTTGACACGCGATTTTGACCGTGTCGGACATGGTCAAAGGACAAAAATGTAAAATTTTCGAAATTTTTATAAAATTAAAATAATTTAAAAATAAAACAGACGGCAGACACAAAGCGATGAGGATGCAAGGGAAGAAGGAGTGAGAGTGAGATGGCATGCTGCTCCTGCTGTTCTTCGCCGCCGCCGCCACCGCAGGGTAGAGCTTCGACGATTTGGAAGCACGGGTCCTCCAGGTGACCGGGCAAAGCCGCCATGCTCTCTCCTTCGCTCGCTTCGCTCACAGGTACTGGAAGAGCTACAAGACGGCGGAGGAGATGAAGCACCGATTCAGATCTTCTCCAATAATCCTCACTCTAGCGTTTTATGGAACTTTCAACTTTCAGAACAAAGTCTTTACTGACAACAGGTTAAAACGATGGTCTGTACTTTAAAAAAAGATAAAGGCTTCCAACTTTTAATATGCACCGTAAAAAAAAGGATAAATAATTATTAAAAGTTGGCTCCAACTTTTAATATACACCGTAAAAAAAATGGTATGTACCGACAAAAGGTTAAAATGATAAATAATATTGTTGTTTTCCACAAAAAGGTTGTTGTGCTGTAAACAAAGATGGTCTGTACCAAAAAAAAAAATAGTTGCAGAATAGAATAACATGCACCGTTTTAATAAATAAGTGAAAATATAAAGATTGGATAAAAATCAAAAGATAAAAATTATAAGAATATTTGATTGAATATATAATGTTTTATTATTTTCTTTATATTTATATTTATGTTATGAAATTTATATATTTGATTGGTTATATGATATATTATAGACTGTTATATCTATTAAATATAAATTATATTATATATATAAAAATATTATTTAATATCAAAATGTGTCCTAACGTGTGAAAATATGTCATTTTTTAGAATTAACGTGTCGACGTGTCGTTTCGTGTCACGTGTCAGTGTCCGTGCATCATAGATAGCAACTACTTGGTCAACTCTTGTGAGCATTTTGTATTCAAATAAATTTATAAAACACATAATCTCATCATTATTGTTAAAAGGCAAAATTGTTGACAGTTCCACTTGGACTTGAAATATCTCATTTGGAACTCGTGATACTTAGGTAAAGAATTTATCTCTTAGAAGAACAGATTAATTATTTAATTTGTAACAGTCAGTCTTGAACAATAGATATCAGTACAAGGGGAATACATAGGCAAAGACACCCTAATTGAATGAATGGTATCACCAAGACTGATTTTAAACCCATAAGCCTTTCTATTGGTCTGTAAAATCAATACTTGGAAGTGTTTAACAATTTGTGCCCGAAAGTAAAGCAAAATGGATTATTACACAATCGTCATTCCCATTAATCTTAGCATTCAAGAAATGAAAAACTCAAACTGAACACGCAGAATAACACTGAAAAACAGATTTAAGAGAAATATGTGTGTATTATAGAAAATAAGAAATGAAATTCACGGTAAAATTCTATAATGCCAAAAGAAAGAAGCACAATCACTGAAAGTATAATTTGTTCTGGGCATGCTCCTATCGTTTCCTTGATGAAACTTTCGCTTAAAGTCAAGCAACAACTCTCATCTCACCATTTCTAAGTCAGTTTCTGACAACATGCTATATCTAAATAACTTCAGATCATCCTGAAATGAGAAACAACATTTTGATTTTCCCCGTTGAGAACCACTCTAATAAGCTAGAGTACAGGAAATTTGAATTAGCAAATGACAAAATTCCAAAGAACAGAACACAACAAATGCCATAATATAATAATAAGCTCGCTCAAAAACAAAATCTGCCAGAGGACTCAACAAAGCAAAACAACACAGGATTGCGGAGAGCTACATCAAGCAGTGAATTCTAACAACAAATACTCTATTACATCAACAATCAGCTCACAAAACCCTCTTACTTCTCTTAGCCTTTACTTCAACATCCACTCTCTTCTTGTTCTTCTTCTTGTTGCCCGACTCCAGATCATCAATAGATAATTTATCTTCAATTTTCTTCATCAAACTCTCCTTCTTCTGTTTGCCACCTTCCTTAGCAGATTTTTTCAACCGTTTGACACTAGTCAACTCATTTAGAACCCCCTTCATCACTTTAACTCCTTTCTTCCTCTTCTTATTCACTAATTCTCCATTACCCTTTTCATCATTCTCAGAATCTTCTTCCACAACAACATCATCATCATCATCATCATCTTTAATGAGATCCTCACCAACTTTATCATCCATGTACTTAACTTGATGAATCCTACCCTTCTTCTTTCCCACTTTCTCCTCACCCGCTTCCTCCTCCTCTTCCTCTTCCTCTTTCTCTTTCCTCTCATTCTCCTTAATTCCCACAATCTTCAACTTCACATCAGGAACCGTCTGATAAACGGGCAAGGCGAGGGATTCTAACAACTTGACATGAAAGGACCTCACATTAGACCATTTTATAGGAACAACCTCAGTTATCCCATCAATGGCAGCAACAACATTGGATACGATATCATCCCTCTCCATACTCAACTTGGCAACCCTAACAACACTACAAGTCCCAGTACTCAGAGACAACAGCCCCGAAGAACAAGCCTTCTGAACCTGCTCCTTCCAATTACTCTTCTTCAAATCCAAAGCAACAGGAACCTTCTTCTTCTTGAAGAACTGTTTCCCCAACAACCTCGGAAGCAAAGGAACAACCCTCTTGTCAGCGAAAAACAGGTCGTAAGAATTGCATAGCTTCCTCTTCGCCTCGAAGGGACGGTAATCGGAGGCGAGCTTCGTGAGCTTCAGAACCTTCGAGATAGGGATGCTCCCGGACTGGATCTTGTTCTGGGCTTGGGCTTTGGTGAGTTGGGCCTTGGGCCTGTCGTCGATGATCAAGCACTGCTCGGAGAATGGAGAGAGGAGGGAGTGAGGGAGAGGGATCTTGTAAGGGTTAACTCGACCCTTTTGGGGAATCTTTTTGAGAGTGAGAATCAGATACACGAATTCCTCGTCTTCGTCGAACAGCTTCGGCTTTTGGGTTTCGGATTGTGAGTTCCTCCATTTCAGGAGAGAATCAACGGCTTTCGCCACTGTTTCGGAGCTTACCCTTTCAGAAGCCATGCGTATGCGAGAGAGAGAGAGGGTTTAAGGAAAGAAGGAAGAAAATGAACCCCCACACAATTTTCGGGAAAAATTAGGGTTTAGTTTGTTAGAATCAGCCAATTAGGGGTTTTGAATTTCGATTCGGCCCATCTACTAATAGTGACTGCACTATTATGGGCCCAAATCTAACTCTACCAAAAACAAAAACAAAATGGAAAAGTTCAAAATCTCCTTTGTGGATTGTCCAAAATCATTTGATCTCCTGATTTTTTTTTATTTTTTGAACTCTTACCTCTAGTTTTTTCATCAAACTTCATCCTTTAACATTGTTCAATGTTGTTTTAATTTGTTCATTCTACCCTTGCAAATAGGAAACAAATATAAAGAAGATAAGTGATTAAAAAAAGTATAAGGGGTAAGTGATAAAATATTAAACCATAGAAATATTTTTGAATTTTTTCCCTACAATAATTAAAAACTTAAAAGAAAAAACTTGTGTGAGGAATAATATGGAAATGAACAACAAAGGGTGTTTTGTTTAAGGGAAATATTTTTCTTATGTTAGTAGGAAAAAAGTTATCTCATGTTATAGAAATAAAATTATAAGTGGGATCCACAGGTAAAAGAAAAGATAAAAAAGAGTTGTGAGACCCAATATCTTTTTGTGTATGTAGGAAAGTTATTTATCTCATGTAAAATAAGATAAACATAACCCTTTCTTTAAATATCATCCACATGCATCTTTTATATTTATCATTTATATATCTCTTTTATGTTTGTCAATCGATGTATTTGAATACATCATTATTATACATGTACATGGTTGCTGAAGAAAAAATTATTTTTATCCTAATAGTTTGATTTTATTTTTATATATTTATTTTTTAATAAATTTTAAACTAATATTTGAAAAAAAGTATAAATTAAATTAATAAAAATAGAGAACCAATAAAAAATTTATTTATATTTAAAAAAATAGTTTACCAAAAAAAAAAATTAAGAACTTTACATTACCTATTCATATAAATCGCAAGAGTGCCCAAAAACATGACAATGATAATCTCAATTATAATTTTACTTTTTCATATCGAGGCATTAAATTACAATAGATGTTGAACAGAACACCCTTTATTTGTATTTTCATATACCTCATTAACTTGTTTGATTTTATATTGTTTCTCACTTTTTGTTTTTTCTTTTCTTTTTAACTATTAGAAGGAAAAAGTTAAAAAACATTATTATCATTTAATATTTAATCACTTTTTCTCTTTTTTTGGAGGTTACAAGGAATTGAACACAACACCCTATATTACACATACTCCTAACATACATACCTCACACCACTAGGCTAACCCTAGTGGTGCTTAATCACTTTTTCTCTTGTACTTCTTGTTTATAATTGCTTATCTCCCACGTGTTTTTCTTAGTTGACCAATAAGAAAAAATGGACTGTAACGACCCAAAGTAAACTTGAAAAAAAAAACATGGAGTCACCACCAATTTTATTTAATTTAAATTGTTTTTAAAAACCTCAACATTTGATAAAAACTGGTCTTTTGAAGATTTAAACCATGATTCGGTGTCTACCAAAAAAAAAACCATGATTCGGTAGTTTAGTTATGCACAATAAATGGTGGAAACTTAATTCCAATGTACCTGATACATCATGTAAAACGGTTACCTTAAGTTAATTGTGCAAATGATTTTTTTATACATATTGTGCAAAGAATTAATTATTTTAAAAATATTTGCTTTATTCTAAACAAAATAATCATGAAATGAATAAAACTAAAATTAAACCAAATGTTATGTACAATGAAAATAAAATTATAAAAAAGATTATTAACATTATTTTCATAAAATAATCTGCAAAATTTGAAATTTACTCATACCAAACGAAGTCTAAGATAACAATGTTATGTGAGGGCTCTTACAATTATACAACACTTGAGAATGATAAACGTACAACAATATTGTATATCATCGCATATTCGTTATTATATATTTTTTAGGGAAAAAAGTATTTAATGTTACTTTAGATAACTTTATCTAATGTTCATCAAAATGACGTCGTTTTGAGGTTGAAAAATTAAAAAATTAGAATGATAAAGACTATTATAACCCTAAATAAATTAAAATTACAAAAACACCATGATTTCCGCCCAAAACAACGTCGTTTTGATAAACATTAGATAAAGTTATCTAAAGTAACTTTAGAAAACACAAACCCTATTTTTTATAACCCTTTAGTCAAAATCAATGAAGAATGAAATTTTTGGGTTAAGAAATGATATTATCTAAAAAGATAAGAACTATTTTTTACTTTCTATTTTATATAAATGCCCTAACATATCGCAAAAATATCTCTATATATTTAACTTCACCATATATATACGTGACACTAAGAGTGCACAAATAATATTAAAATTTATTCACAAGGCAAAATGGAGCCTAGCCCATATGTAAAACGGTATATATGAAATCCAATTGTAAATGCACTCAATATTGAATTTTGATTATACAATTGCTCTTGTGATTAGGATATTATTAGGTTAGATCACATATAGAGGTAGCAAAACGAACTCAACCCGCCCTGCCCGTCAAACAAGGCGAGGCGGGCTGAGTTTGATAACCCGCCAGCCTGCAAATCCCGCCAGTCCACTTTTTTTTTACACCTAACCTAACTTAATAATTAGGCAGCTAATACTGAAATGCATTTGACTCACCATACTGCCTTTATCTAGAGGTGTCAAAATGGGTTGATACACGAATTTGACACTGCATGAATTTGACACGACACCAATACATCAACACGACACAAATTTTTATTCATGTCAAAATCTTCAACATGAACACGACACGATACGAATAAAATGCAAAATAGGGGTCAAAATAGTAATTGACAAAAAAAATTAAAAAAAAGGGTCGAAATTAAAAAAATAAAAAATAAAATAAAAACTAAAAAATATGGGTCAACACGAACACGAATACATCAATACGAACACGATACAAATTTTTTACGTGTCATTTTTCTCAGCACGAACACGACACGATTTGTTTTTGCGGGTCAACTCGAACACGAATTTTCGTGTCGTGTCGCGGGTCGACCCGCATCTCGTAACCTATATTGACACCCTTACCTTTATCAACCCTGAAAGCTGGCCAATTAGATTATCAGCATCTCCAGCACTTTGTAATATAATCCTTAATCATTAATATATTTTGCAATATTCAATTTGAGATGTTTATACCAAAACTTGACTTCAACCGTGGTTTTCTAGTTGTTTGCCAGTTGTAATGTCTATGCAGTTTCTGCATACCAATCAATCTATCTACAACTACTGTATAATGATTGTCAAAGCATCATGAGATTTTCCTTTTTTTGTTGGTCTCTTTTGCACCTTGCTTTTCTTTCTTTTCATCCTAAAAATATCTTTTATTTGCAAAGCAGAAGTTATGATTGACCCTCATTCATCAGGGTCGGCAAACAGAAGAATCTAGATAATCCAAAATCCTAACTTTAGAGCAAACAATCAACGACCAAAAATAATTTCGAATCTGGGTGGGTAACTGCACTTAGCACGCAACGCAAAAAAAAAGACATAATTATTACCTATGAATAACTTTATTCACCTTCCATTATAATTGAAATTAAGAGATAGTTTGAGATAATATGATCGCTAAAGGATTAAAAGGAGAAAAGATAATTAACCTAGAGCTTTTGCACTGCGATTGCTTCAGATAAGCCTGTGATGTGGATGAATGTCTCAATTGCGTCCTGATTAGGCCTCGCCATTGAAATCAGAATTGTATGAAACACAAATTCAGCTTTCTTTTCAGAAAATGAAAAATAAAAAAGAGATTTCTCACTAATCTCTTTCTGTAAAAAATATTCGATCTCACTATACTTTGTTTTTTTTATCCCAACATTTCTTTACGGTCTTAAAATTATTGGATTGATTTTCATTTAGAATATTAAGACTAAACCTATCTTAGGATAAATTTCATCCATATTGGACTTAATTTTTGGAAAAGCCAAATAACGTATATTACTATTTTTTATTTTATTTTTTGTATTTAAAACAACAGCATCAAAGTCAAAGAAACTTTGAAGGTGCTTATCTTTATTGAATTAACATCGGAGTCAAAAAGTCTCATATATATATATATATATATATATATATATATAAGGAATGTTATACTTATTATCACTGAGTTTGGGGAAAAACATGAGAGAAAGATATTGGTGAAAAACATAGGCGGGTTGACTCATTTTTGACGAGTTGATGGCGGAGCGGGGCGAGCTGCTCACTTTGCCACCTCTAATTACATATATACAAAACATAATCCCAAAAAATAAAAAATAAAAAAATGATAAATGAAGGAAGATTTATTAAGAATTTATATCCATGAAAAATGCATTTATGGAGGAAGTAATATCCATGAAAATTGCATGCCTTTTACATATATCAATGAGAAATTGCATGCCTTTTGTTGTTTTGCATATAAAATGCATTTCTCTTCACACTTTATATACATAACAGGTACCAAAGGCAATAGTGACAAAATTGAAAACTCTCCTAGTTTAAACTATCCTCATGGTCAATCAATCTTTTATTTAAACCTCTTTTAGAGCTCTCATTCTACCAGCCCCTTTATACAAATATGCATCAAGCAATTCAGTAAAAAAATATGATAGAATCATACCCATTTTCGGTTTAATCTATATTAATTTCACCGATGGCAATTGCTAACGTACATTCATTTACAACACATCACATAGAAGCATAAACTCCAAATAAAATGGCAAATTAAAAATGTCACTAAATCATGTCAATTATCCATCATCGAAGAAACAACCTAGAAACATAACTCTAACGAGTTTATCAACAATTTCTGCTGAATGCCGAAATTGTTCTTGGTACTGTTCAAAATGCTAGGAAAACTTGTAATTGGATTTTATACACTTACCGTATGTTAAGGAATCCTTCACTATATGGTTTAGCACCTGATGTCGTAACAAGAGATATAATATTGGAGGAGAGGAGGGCTGATTTAGTAAGCATCACAGTGCTTTATTTTATCATCCAATTAGTACATATACTAAATAGATGTGTTTGTCGTTATTTGGTTTATTTATTAGCTTTCTTTCTTTGTTTTTTTGCTTTAGATGATCTTTATGCGGTGTCTTTCTGGTAGCGTTTATGTGTTTCATTTCTACGATTCATATAAAATTTATATGAGAAGGGAACTAGATCTTCGTGGCTGTGATAATTACTCATTTTAGTTAGAGACAGGTTCTTGACTTTATTTTATTTTAAGGTTTGGTTTTTCTTCTTTTAATATTTTCTGGATGGATTTCAAAAGGAAAGTCAATGCTGAAATTTCTGGATATATATTATTTTATGTCTTTTATTGATTAAGTGGATAATATTGATTTATCTCACTGAAATCTTGCAGATTCATATGGTAGCAAGCATTTTAGATAGAAATAATTTGGTGATAGGAAGACTAGATATTTACAGGTCTGACTTGGATCGTATTGCAAGCTATTATCAAGAAAGAGAGGAAAACTTGAAAAGAAGCACATAACTCATACTAAGAAAATTGTAAGACTAAATATCCTTTTTGGTACTCAGCAAATTTCACGATACCCGTTTTAGTCCCTAGCAAATAAAAAGGCCCATCGTGGTCCCTAAGAAATTCAAAAAGGACCCATGTAGTTGAAATCGTGGTCCCTCACAAATTCAAAAAAGACCCATATGAGTCCCTAAAAGGACTGAAATGGGTCCATTTTGAATTTCTTAGGGATCACGATGGGTCTTTTTATTTGCTAGGGACTAAAACAGACACCGTGAAATTTGTTGAGGACCAAAAAGAGTATTTACTCAAATTCTAAAATGACTACACTAATTAAGAAGTAAGGTTTACACCTAGTAATATACATAAACTCTTACAAAGAACATAATAACAGAAGCGCGTAACTAATACTAGCTAACTTAACAAATTGACTAACTGATTAACTCCTTCATTCTATCATGACTTTGACCACCTGAATTAACTAAAGTTGCACTACTAGTTGCACTACTGTGACTACTGTTGTGGCTATCCGTCTTTAAAGACTTGAGCTGAACTTGATTGTTGGGCTGAACTTGATCGTTGGGCTAAGTCTGATCATCGGGCTCAAATTGCTTCTGGTCATTGAGGCTTAATACCCTACAAGTTAGGTTGTGTATGTTGAGAAGACCCAACTTGAAAATGGTTGACTGAAAAGGTGTTGTTGGCAATGCTTTGGTGAACACGACAGTTAACTAGTCAGAGGAAGGCACAAGAAGAAGATGAAGAAGACTAGAGAGAATATGTTCACAAATAACATGGCCGTATATTTCTATGTGCTTGGAGTCTTCGTGAAGGTCCTGAAACAAGTGTTTCAGTCGTTAGAGCTCACACAAGAATGATGCAAGGGCTTAGTACTATGCTCCAGAAGAACGCGACACTGTTGATTGTTTCTTCGAACGCCAAGCTATCAGAGAAAAGCCAACAAAAATGCACATGCCTGAGACGAATGACGAGTATCAAGGCAACAAGCCCAACCGGAATATGCAAATGCATGAACATTAAGGTTCGAGTTTAAAGGGAAGAAAATCCTAGCAAGCGCACCTTTGATGTACATGTTATTGGGCCCAGTAGATTGGGCCCATCAAAGCTTAATGGACTCAGCCCATCAGGAGACTAAAGTTAACTTATCTGATAAAGCTAACTTAAGCATTAAAGATAGTTAGTTTAGTTAAATTGAGTTTGTTATGTTTAATTATCAGTCTGTTTGATACTGATTAGCTTGTTAGCTTGGTAGTTAGCTAGTCACTGCAGTATATAGCTTTTGATGTTGTATTATTTAGATAATTGATGAATATACATCATTTTTCTCACTTCCAGTTCTTGTTCGCTTCTCTCATTTTCAATGCATGCAAATGCTTATCTCATAAGATGGTATCAAATTTCATCACTTATCTTCGGCTGATTCTTTGATTCGTACCTTTCTTTGTTGTTCATTGTGTTTTTCTTTGGAATTTATGGCAAATCCAAACCATCTTCTTCCGAATTTCTACATGAATCCTACAAATCCCTTTTTTTTCACTCGAGCGAAAGTCAGGGGTTGGTGCTTGTTTCTCCTCCTCTGGATGAGAGGAATTATCATTCTTGGGCGAGTCCATAACTATAGCGCTCTCAAACAAGACCTTAAAACTCGATGAACATCTTGTTTATGAGTGTCAAGCGGTGAAGCAATGTATTGACTCAGTTGTTGAACTGCGAATCATAAATCTGGACGTGTAGTTGTGAGATAAAGGAAACGACAAATTAATCGTCGATATAAAGAAGTATATGAAAGAGGTGTCCCAATGGAGCGACTAAGACGAACAACATTATCCATTAGGGACGAACACATGGAACCATATCCACTTATAAATTGAGCATTTGAAGCAGACAATGTGAGACATTGAGCTTTATCGATTGTTCTCACTAAGTGAGGAATTCAAGTGAGAACAACTCATTAATGCATTAACATTAACAAACAATTCATGAATTACACACATAATTTTTTACTTATAGAAATTCTAAAAATATAAATTAAGATATATTTAATATTATAAGACTGATATGCATAATTAATTTTAAAATTTTACAAAATATTAATTAAGAAAAAATATTTTCAATTAAAAAAGATATGTATTATTTATTCAAAATAATTTAAAAGTAAAATTAAAAAGAAGTGAAGTTAAAGAATGACATTTGTTCTTTTTTATAGAAGAGTAAATGAAGCTACATACTCTATTCTATTTTAATACGGTAAAAATATTTAATACTTGATATAACCAGTAATATAAATAATATTATCCATGACTATTTGATATTTGATTAAGCATGTATACATTATGTGTGATTACTGTCAACCCACAATTGTTTATGCATACTGAGACCAGATGGTGGACAATTTTTTTAAAATAAAAGTGCTAGAAGTATAAAGTCAAGTTCTGATGATGGGTGATAAGTGCTTTTGTCATGAATTTTCCAAAATTATGATAGTAATAAACAAGTTGTCAAGATAGAGATCTTAACTAAGATTGAAAAGGATGACAAAATTGTAAAACCGTGGAATTGACACGGATCGTAGAATCGTACATTTTTAATTTTAATTATAAAAATAATATATTAAGTATTTACATTCCTAATTTTAATTATAAAAAAATTATATATATATATATATAATTTTTTTATAATTAAAATTAGGAATATATATATATAAAGTTTTCAATTTTAAAAATTTAATAATTAAGAAAAAAATGAAAAGCAAGAATTAATATTTAGGAGGGAAAAAGTACAGACAATTCCACAAAAAGTAAAAAAAGATCTATTCAATATTCAAATAATATTAAACAAACCACTTTGGCTTTATCTTTAACCTTCAAATTTAATCATTCATCTTTGTTTTCTCTCAAGTTCTTTTGCTTCTGTGCTCCATTTCACAGACACCTCCTCCTCCATCGGCTCAACATTTCTTTGCCACTTCTTGGCTACTAGAGATCCATCGTTGGTCACGAAACTCGAACAACTCCTCACGTTCTTCGTCGTTATATGTTTAACCTTAATCTTCTTTGGAGCCGTAGCGCAAGACTCGGAACTGGAAACGGAAGCAGAAAAAGGGGCATCATCGGAAGGATACTCCGGTGAGCAAGAGCGGCAGGTAGATGGGGGTCAGCGGGTTGTAGCACTGCCGATGCGAGTTAAATTTTTGGGTTATGGGTTAAATTTTTTGATGTGGTTTTTTTCACAATAGATGGAATGTTATGATCGAATGATTCCCCGATTTCACGTTTTTTCTCGTCAATCTCAAAAGATGAATGATCTCATTCACGGTCTGGAGCGTCGATAGAAAAAAAAATCGTAGGATCGTACGATCCTATGATTTTGATCCTACGATTTTGTGTGCAATTTTAACAACATTGGGAATAAGAGTTTGTGAAGTTTTATCTGTCGCAACCTAGTTATGAGTTGATTGATGCACAGTTTAAATTTAATCTTATCATCGGTTAGCCTGACAAGTCTAATTTTTATCAAGATACACTCAAAATTATAAAATTTACAACCTGTCTTGTAGATGGAGCAATTCTAGAACATAAACCTACAAGTCTTCTAGAAAAAAAAATAAACATAAACCTTGCTCACACGAAACATTGTGCCAGGCTCAGCACTAATAACCAAACAGACTCCCACGATAAAACTAGAGGAGTAGAATCAGGACTAAACCCTATAGCTATACCTGCAAAAATGTAATTCAAGATGGAGTGAGTTGCAATGCAACTGAATGAGTAGATAATGGGATCTCTAACAAACGGGATGTGACAACATATACAATTAATATTTATTCAAATAATAAGTATGAAAAATTATAAAATTCCAAATCAAGTTGTATGTGTAACAAATTAATGTTTTACCAAAATATTATACTAATGAAATCTAACAACAAAGTTTAAAAAGTAAACTTTCAATGCAAATAAATTTGTGTCATCCATAAATTCACATTTTAGTAAAATAATATATATATATATATATATATATACGAGGCATGTTATATTTACAAATTTTTTTGTTTACAAACTACACTATGTTCTCCCGGGAGAACATTATGTAATTTGTAAAATATTTCAAAAAAATTTGTAAACGGATCATTCTCCTATATATATATATATATAGACACACACATCGAAGTGGGACACACTCAAACAAGACTACAACATATCAATCTTAGGTTATTCGCCTCTAAATCTAGTGTGATAACAATACCAAGCTCCGCACTTGAAAATATAAGGATAGTAATGTCAGTCTCCCACGTACACATGTTTCCTGTCCGTAAATAAATCATGGTACACCAAGGCTAAAACCCATTGTTGTTAGCTTATAGTGTTCTGCAAAAGTTATTTTTCCAAAACCAATTTGAAAAACACAAAGCATAATATGTACATTTCTTAAGGCAGAACTGAAAATTTTGCATATCACAATTTCATAAATCAAATCACTAATATTCAAATGCTTCTCACATATTCAACCTTAACATTATAAACAAATCAAAAATTTATAATATCCTTTCGTAACGTTTCTCAATTTTATCAAAATAAAGTCAAATATTATATAAGCATTTTAAATAAAATCACAACATAAATAATTCTCAAATCCATATTTTCTAAATCATTCAAATAATAAAATAAAGTCTTTCAAATGATTAATTTCTAAAACATAATCAAATATTGAAGTCGTGATATATTTCTAAATCAAATAGTATCAAAAACAAATTCAGTTAAATAAAGTAAATCTTCGAACTCCGTTTTATGTTATTTTTTCCATTAAAAATAATTAAATATCAAACACTCCTTTTTTATGTATAAAATCTTTGCGTAACAAAATGACAAATTAGAGCAAAAAAATATTAAAGTAAAAATTAAAGTATAGTTTGGACTTGTATAGTTTTCACTTTATACTCATAGATATCCCAACCCAACAGAATAGAACTTGATCCAAGATTTTCAATTAGTTAAATGAATTGCAATATCAAAGCATTATTGAAATTCAAAGAAATTTACAGAAAAACTCACAAATAATAATTTCCTAAAACCTTTTATTATTATTTCAAGATTTTAAAACCAAACACATTATTAGGCAATGAAGGAATACCTGAGAAACATTATTTGATTTCTTGTTAAGAATCTAGTTTTGCGGATAAGGAACTTCATTGTCATTCTATGTCTCTTCCTTTTTTGGCATAGCCATCCAAATTTTGATGTTAAATTAAGTTGGTCATCGCTAACTAGGATTTTTCAACCATTACATAAAGGTTTTTTTTTATCACTGTAGCCTTTAATCAACAATTAATTACCAGATTGACCCTGCTTATAAATTATTGCAAAAATTTAACATTTTCAACAAACATAATACCAATCTGTCCCTATTTGACCGTTGACCCCTAAGATACCCAGGTATCTCCTCCCTACCGGGCAGTGGCGGACCCAGGAAAATTTGTTTATGTCCGCACATTTAGTGGCGGGTGCCCCCGAATTTTTTTTGTAAAAAAAAGTTTAAGTTAACGCTTAAACCCGCTCATAATCTAGTTGCTTCCATAACAAGCTGCAGGCAATATTTTGACCCATCATTTTTTCTCTTAAATCTTACCAATCCTCCAAAACAAATATGAAAATATACTTAAGTACATCCATACATCATCATTCTATTTTATAGTGGTGAATAAAAAAGTCAACACTATTTGTACAGAAGACAAGTAAAATCACAGTGAAGGCCTTGTCTAGAAAGGAAACAAAGGATGAAGAGAGCGTGAGAATGGGTACATGGTAGGGAGGAAGAATAAGTTTTCTCTCTAATCAATTTGCGTTGCTACGTTGTTTTAATCATCTCCGTACGTTGCTAACTAATATAAGAATAAATATCATTTTTGGTCTCCAACAAAAAATTCGGTACCCACTTTAGTCTATTATAAAAAAAAATAGTTACTTGGTCCTTATGAAATTTAAAGTGGACTCATTTTAGTCTTTTTGAGTAACTAATGTGGGTCTTTTTTGAATTAGTAAGGAACCACGATTTTAACTAAATTGATTCACTTTGATAAGAGACTAGAGTGGGTACCATATTTTTTGTTAAAAACTTAAAAAAGGATATTTACTCCTAATATAAATATTGAATCAACATACAAATAAATACCTACAAAGCTAAAAAAAATAAAAAAATAATTAAAATCCAAAATTTTATGTGGGCACTTGCGGACATTTGCCCATGGCTGGGTCCGCCAGTGCTACCGGGTATATTTCACGAAATATAACTGTTCTTACACAAGTTGAGTTTTTACCCGGGTAAGGCACCCGAACACCCGGGTATGCAGTTATTTACCCGAGTAGAGGGGATACCCGGTTATTTGTCGGCCAGAAACCACAATATCAGTGGGTTTCAGCCATTGTTATGAGTTATACGTTTTTTCCCCCAAATCTGTCTCCCTTGTCATCTCTATTATGAACCATCATACATGTATTTCATTCCATCATCTCAAAAAGCCTAATCTTGGGAGGACATTGACATTACACCTCCATATTTCCATTTTTCCTCAAAAATCCGAACCAAAACCCTAGACCCAATTTTCGTGTGAAAGATGAGTTCAAGTCCAAACATGTTTCCTTTAGTTATTTACTACAATAGGAGGCATTTTGAAAGTCCCAACGGTGTCCGATTTGAAGGAAAAACAAAAACAATGAAAATCAAAGTGAGCACTACATGTAATGAACTGAAGGAGAGAATTCATCAAAAATTAGGGTTAGAAGGCATCCAATCCATTCACCGCATGATAGCCAGGATAGAGACTGTAGTGGATATGGATACAATATACTACATTGGTAACAATATCAATAATGATAAAGATGTGGAGTTCGTCACAGATGCGTTTGTTGGCTGAAAAATATTAAAATTAATTGAGATATATGTTGAAGTTGATGCTGGTCAATCTTCATCTTTACCGGTGCATACAACCACTGCACAGTGTCCTGGTCAAGAAGATACAGTTGTACGTTCATCTGCACCTGCTCAAGTGTTAAGCCAGATAACATTGGGGTTAGGGTTAGGGTTAGAGTTATGACTTTTAAAAATTAAACGGTCAGAATGCAATGTTCAACCACGCAAACGAAAAAAACACAATAACTTTTAACAACAATGTGACAAACATATCAAAATCAGAATGCATTGTTAAAAAGGGAAAAAAATGTACCTTTAATGGAATCGAATCGGTACAAGGCAGCAATGTATGGTGCGCGATGGATGATCAGAAATAGGAAGATTGTCAGAGGGATTTGGTGAGGGAATCAATGATGAGGCACTTCCAGCAGCTCTACCCGGGAACCCCTTTGTGGGTTTTCCAAATAGGGGCTGCTGGGTTATTTAAAAACCCTACCCATGACATTTACCCGGGTAAGCCCCTCCCTACCCGGGTAAATAATTCAAGCCAATTCTCAGTTTTTGAACAATACCCGGGTATACCACCTGACTACTCGGGTATAGTTATATTTTCAAATTATACCCAGGTAACTGCCTATGTATCTGGGTATTTTACGTTATGTACAGTAAAACAGGGGCATATGAGTGATATGTTTTGGTTGAAGGGCGAATTAGTAATTATTTATTAATTAAAGGCTACAATGGTCAAAAAGCCATTACATAAATCTTTGCACTTCAATATTGCTTACAACAATTAACACTGCCCTCCTAAAACAAGGCTCTCATATGCTTATCTCGGCAAATAAATATAAATCCCTAGCTTTTATGAATTTAAAAACCCTCTTAAAGGAGGCTAAAAGTTATTTTCATTTAATATTATCATGATTGGCTACTTCATTATAATTCTTATGCCAAGTCCAAAGCTAGTTTCCTTGAGTTTTGATATCTCTGGCTTGGGCTATGTCTATAGTGAGGCCCTCATAGCTACCTTTATTTTAAACTTTTAACATCTAATATCCTTATGTCATAGTCAATAATTTGATATAGATAACTGATAATTTCAATATACCTCTAAATGCTAAAATCTCCATTGATAGCTAGCCACATAACAAACAAACAATCTCAATTATAAGAAAACCACAAAAGCAAAGAAAGAAAGAGGATAGGAAATTGTCAAGCAGGTTAAGGGGGAGCCCGTGGCGGGGGACCATCACCAATGGGCTAAGGCTATACCATCATATCAAGTGGGTCTGACACTACATCTCAACCTAAAATCTTAGGGGGCGTTTGGTAGAGGAGAAATTTTTTTTTATCCGAGAATCTCAATTTTCAAAAATATGATTTTTACATTCAGTTTACGATAATATCTGAAAATTAAAAATTTAGAAAAATTCAGTTTTCCGAGAATCCCCAAGAATCCCGCGTACCAAACGGGCCCTTTAAGGCATTAGATTCATGTGTCTTCCCACTTATATGCACTCCACTTAGTATATTACCAACCAATGTGAGACTCATTACATTTGAATATCCCAACAGTCTCCACCTCAAGTGTGAAATCCAACATTAGTATGCTCACGCCCTCAACCGAGTACCCAAGCCCAAAGTACTTAACCCGGCTCTAGCCAATCACCAGGCTAGCCCGAGCCCAATCCAACTCTTATACCAGTGTTAGGCGGGTCCAGGAGAAGCCCATGGCGGGGGACCATCACCAATGGGCTAACCAAGACCAACCACACCAAGTGAGTCCAACACCATGTCACAACCCAAAATCTTAAGGCATCGGGTTCATAAGTTTTCTCAGTTATATAGACTTCACTTAGCCCATTATCAATCAATGTGAGACTCCATCACACTTGAATACTCCAATAATCTTCTCCTCAAGTGTGAATTCCAACATTGGTATGCTTTTCCTATCTCCGAGTACTCCAAGTACAAGTATTCAACCCGTCTCTAGCCAACCACCAGGCTAGCTCGAGCCCAATCTGACTTTGATATAACTGTCAGGCGGGTCCAGGGGGAGCCATGGTGGGGGACCACCACCAATGAACTAAGTTATACCAGCGTTAACAAGTGGGTCCGACACCACATCACAACCCAAAACCATAACATATAAGGTTCATGGGTCCTCCCACTTTATACACTTCACTTGACCCATTACTAACGGATGTAAGACTCGTCACACTTGAATATCCCAACAATCTCCCCCTCAAGTGTGAAACCCACAATTGATATGCTCTCCCTCAATTCCGAGTACCCTGGCCCAAAGTACTTAACCCTCCTCCTAATCAAACACTTCATTAGCCCGAGCCCAAACTGGCTCTGATACCAAAGTCAAGCAAGTATGGGTGTGGCAGGGGACCATCACCAACGGGCTATGACTATACCACTATATCAAGTGGGTCCGACACTATATTTCAACCAAAAATCTTAAGGCATTAGGTTCATGAGATCGGACTTATATGCACTTTACTTAACCCATTATCAACCAATGTGAGACTCATCATTCTTGAATATCTCAACAGAAATGATGCGAGAGACTTTCGAGTTGGATGAGAAGTAAAACAAACAAAAACAAGAGTACTAGATAGGCAAATTCTTTCTTTATTTCCTTTTTTTTGGTAATTGAACAACAATCTTCAAATCCTTCTTTCTTTATCTTAAGCTCATTGCCTTACAAGTTCCCTAACAAATACATGCACTAAAACACAGAAAACGAGAGAAAGATCCACATATTCTCTCCATATAGCTTTTCTAACATAGGAATATTGAAAACAAGGGTTTACGGTGGTGGGATGATGGAAAAGAAACTTAGCAACTTTTTCTTTAATTTTTGCGAGGTTGTCATATATTTTTCGTTGAGGGCAGAGTTGCAGATCAGAGTTGGTCATCCATTTCTTTTCATTTTGTAGATACATTAACAAGATAAAATTATATCTTAATATTACAATATAATATTTTACTATGATTGTGGAAGAAATGGTAGTTAAATATCAATAATAATAATTGATATTTTATGTTTATGCATGTATTGCAACCCCATGTGCTTTTAGATAATTAATTTGTTTAGATTTTTTTATTAGTGAAGTTGAATGGTCCTTATTTTTCTTAGCCATCCTCCTCGATTTCTACATCTAACCACACAAACATTGTTACAAAGAAAAGGAAGAGAAAATAGAAAGGAGTCAAAACATAAAATGTTCTATATATACTCTGATCGATACAAAAGATGAATAGTGTAATAAGATAAATAGTGGGGAACTGCAAATGACAGCTCAACAATAAAGCAAAAAAGATGAATAGTGTAATAAGATAAACAGTGGGGAACTGCAAATGACAGCTCAACAATAAAGCAATAAAGGTAGGGTTTTATAAGAGTTATGTCGTAGGAAAAGTGATTGTGTAATGTTATAGAGATTCGTTTTGCGTGCCTTAATTTTTTATTTATTTTTTTGTTTTAAAAAGTGTGGGCCCCACAAAATGTTGTGAGTGTAGGAAAGTTTGTTGTGTTATGTTAAATGATAAAATGAAAACCCATAAAGGTAACTTCTAAGATTAAGGACCCGTTTGGATGAGCTTTTAAAAAATAATTTTTTATGCATTATTTCTTTTAAAATAATTTTTTTTAAAAGGTAAAGTTATTTTACGTTGGGATGTATGATATGAAAATCACTTTTACATAAAAAAGTTGTTTGGATGTTAAAATAAAAAAAAACACTTTTTATATATAAAATTACAATAAAGGAGAGATAAAATAGCATGATCGTAGGATAATGAGAGATAAAATAGGTATGATAGGATAAGGTTAAAATTGTATTTTAAAAATTTATATTATCTTGTTTCCAAAAAAAAAAATTATATTCTTATTTCTGCTTTTTTTAAAAGCAACCAACTACTGGCTATAAAAAAAGTAGCATTTTAACTTTTATTTTAACTTTTGCTTTTTTTAAAAGTTGTTATCCAAACATCTAAAAATTCTCAAAAGAACTTTTATTTTAAAAAAAACAACTTCTTTAGGAATAAAAGTCCATCCAAACGGACACTAATACACCTCGCCTATTCTCGAAACTATTAACTGAGGTAAAAAAAACAAGGAGTAAAATTATAACAAAAATAGAAAAGAATATCCTCATTACAAAAGACTATAATATCCTTAATACACCCCCTCAAACTCACGGGTGTGATGAAAATAGTTTTGAATCCAGAACCATGAATTTGGTTCTATGACATATTTTAACAACAAATTTAGGGGGTGTATTGGATTAGGATTTTGAAAGAATTTTTTGAGATAAAAAAATCCTATAGATTTTAAAAGACTATTTAGAATTAGACGGACTTTAAAGACTTTTTTAAAAAATATTTTTTACAATCAAGATTTCATAAGATTGGATTTTAAAGAATTTTAATAGAATTTATAAGATTTAAAAGGACAATATGAATTTATAAGATTTCAAAAAATCATATGAATTTTTTTTTTTTTTTGATAACAAAAATCATATGAATTTTTAACAAACATTCAAAATTACAATAGTCAATAAAAAAATAACAAAGAAATACAATAATATTAATAAAAAAAGTAAAACCTAATATAACTTTCTCAATCAATAAAATATAATATAATTTTTAACAAACATTCAAAATTACTTAACAACAACTCTTCACATATCTAAAATTATACTAGTCCTCCATGCATTAGCATTTTCTAGTTCATGCTCTTGGGTTTGACTAATGAGTTAAAATTTATCTTCTTTATTTGGTATCAGAGCTATGCATATATTATTATAAGACCCAATTTGTATTTATTTATTAAAATAATTCTAAATTTAAATATAGAACCTAAAGTTCATGATTAAATTTTGTTTGAAATTTTATTCAATTGATCTTGGAAACCTTGGGGTTTTTATTCTACGCGATGAGAGTTTTTTTATCATATTCATGTTTTCATTGAGTATTCTAAGAAAATTTCGAATCTGAATTTCTGGGTTTTATTACATGAAAGTTTAGAAAATTTCTCAAATTATTTTCAATCGATACATTAAAACCTGAATTTCTGAGTATTCATTAAATTGTTTTAGGGCTTTTGAAAAACAAGTTTTTAATTATCTATTGATACAAAAATTGTTTGAAATCGTTTTCTACAGTGAAAGAATTTCGTTCATGAATGTATTGTTACGAACTATAGGATTTATATATGAAAGTTTCAGTCTTTCTTTAAATTGATCTTGTTTCATTGATGTAAAATGGAAATTGGTATGAGGTTTTTATGTTATTTTTAATACAAAAAGCATACCTTTTTGTACCAAGAAAAATCGCTACCCAAGCTTGTAAAATTATTTTTTAAACTTTCAAAAGCTCTCAAAAATATGTTGTTTTTGAGATGGATTATATTAGAATCTTGTTGGTTTGTTTTTTCTATGTTGTTTTGTGATGAAAATTGCTAAAAAAATTGCTATTTTTGAGCTTTGACGAAGCTCCCATGACGGAACCTGGTTTTGAGCGGGTTAACCTATCAAAGGAAGAAGAAAACACTGCAATAGAGAAATCTCAAGAAATCCTAGGAGTTATGGTGAGATTATGAGAGAGGCATCCTATTTATATTTCTCATTTAGAAGTCTTACGAAATCTACAATAGAAAATCCATTAAAATCGTCAGATTTTTGAATACCACAAGATTGTTTTTCCTTTGTTTAAAATTCTGATTGAATACCAACGGATTTGGATGGACTCTAAAATAATCTTTTAAAATCCTAATCGAATACCACATAACTTTTTTTCAGTCCTTTAAAATCCTAATCGAATGTTATCAAAAAAAAAAAAAAATCCTAATCGAATACCAATGGATTTTTTTGTCCGAAAACAATCCATTAAAATTCTTTGAAATCTCAAACTAATACGAATGTAATAACTAAATTTCTACTTATATTAAAATTTTGTTTATATTTTTATTTGTATATTTGTGAGCAAATATTGTTTTATTAAAAATTAAATAATAAAAATTTATAACATGTATGATATATTTTAAGAAAATATTAAATATTCATTTATTAAAATAATATTTAATGTATTAAATATCATAATTTTTTTTATAAAATTATAATTTTAAATGGTTCACAGATTAATCTAGCCCATAAACTTTTGACTAGTAGAAATCTTTATTATTAAGTGTCATTAGCCCTAATCCACATGCGCAGGGCCATATATGTTCCCTTTTAACAACAATAAATAATCTCTTTTATCTTAATTGCATACATTATTTTCCCGAACCCGGTTTTGCATACTCACCGACTCTAAACCCTTTCGTTTCATTTCATTTCAGGCTCTTTCTTTGCTTTGTGGGTAACAATTAGGGGTTAAATAGACTAGGCTAGCCTACATAGACTTATGATCTAGTCTATATTAGGCCAAACTTAATTTGTTACAAATAATAAAATAGAACAGACTTAGGTTTTTAAAAAAATTTATTTAAAAAATAGGTTATAGATTTTTTTGTGCATATCAAGTTTATAAGACTAAAGGCCGACCTATATCATATTATTTATTTTAAATAAAATAAATAAAATCATTATTTTAATAAATTTGAATAATAAAATAATATTATTTTAGTTATTTTTTGAATTATTGAACAGACTAAATTTTTTATTTTTTAAATATAAATAAGATCAAATTTGTAATTTGAGAGTTGTACTCACCTGTTTAAAATAAAGCCCAAGCTAACCTATTTAGAATCACAACTGCATCCGAAATTCACAACACAAGCAATCGCCAATCACACTACCAGAGCTACTTCAAATTAGGTTTTCTCTTCAGCTTTAGGGTTTCGTATCGAATCGCTTCGTTTCTTCAATCACTTCCTTCAGGCTTAGGGTTTTTGCTTCTATAGCTTTTTTCAGGTTCCGCTTCTTCGATGGCGCACCTTGGTGGTGGTGCGGAGGCGCACGCTCGGTTCAAGCAGTACGAATACCGAGCCAATTCGAGCTTAGTTCTCACCACCGACTCTCGCCCCCGTGACACCCACGAACCCACCGGCGAACCGGAATCCCTGTGGGGAAAGATCGACCCTAGAAGCTTCGGCGACCGCGCCTCCCGCGGTCGTCCCCCTGAGCTTGATGAGAAGCTCGAGAAGGCAAAGAACAAGAAGAAGAAGAAGGACCGTGATGCCGCCGCCGTGGACTCCGTCCCCAGCCGCCAGAGCAAGCGGAGGCGCCTCCAGGAAGATAGCGTCCTCACCTCCACCGAGGAGGGCGTGTACCAGCCGAAAACAAAGGAAACCAGGGCTGCCTATGAGGCCATGCTTAGTGTCATCCAGCAACAGCTCGGTGGCCAGCCACTTAGCATCGTTAGCGGGGCTGCCGATGAGATTCTCGCCGTGCTTAAGAACGATGCTGTTAAGAACCCTGAAAAGAAGAAGGATATTGAGAAGTTGTTGAATCCAATTCCCAGTGGTGTTTTTGATCAGCTGGTTTCAATTGGGAAGCTCATAACTGATTTCCAAGAGGCTGCAGAAGCTGCCAATGGTTCTGCTGGTGCTTTGGATGGTGAGGATGGGCTTGACGATGACGTTGGCGTTGCAGTTCAGTTTGAGGATAATGAGGATGAGGATGAGGAGAGTGATCTTGATATGGTTCAGGAGGAGGAAGAGGACGAGGATGATCTTGCTGAGCCCAATGGGACTGGGGGTATGCAAATGGGTGGTGGGATTGATGAAGAAGATATGGAGGAAGCCAATGAAGGGATGGGACTCAATGTACAGGATATAGATGCGTATTGGCTTCAGAGGAAAATCTCTCAGGCCTTTGAGCAGCAGATTGATCCGCAACAGTGCCAGAAACTCGCCGAAGAGGTGCTCAAGATTCTGGCTGAAGGTGATGACAGGGAGGTTGAGAACAAGCTGTTGTTCCATCTGGAGTTCGATAAGTTCAGCCTCATTAAGTTTCTTTTGCGGAATAGGCTGAAGATTGTGTGGTGTACCCGCTTGGCGAGGGCAGAAGACCAGGATGAAAGAGAGAAAATTGAAGATGAAATGAAGGGGACTGATTTGCAACCAATTTTGGAGCAATTGCATGCTACAAGGGCCTCTGCCAAGGAGAGGCAAAAGAATTTGGAGAAGAGTATAAGAGAAGAGGCTCGCCGGTTGAAGGATGATACTGGCGGAGATGGGGATAAGGACAGGGACAGGAGCAGGAGGGGACTCGGAGATAGAGATGCAGAGAGTGGTTGGCTGAAGGGTCAGCGCCAGATGCTTGATTTGGATAGCCTTGCTTTTGCGCAAGGTGGATTGTTTATGGCAAAAAAGAAGTGTGACCTTCCAGATGGGTCTTATAGGCATCTCAGCAAGGGTTATGAAGAAATCCATGTGCCAGCCTTGAAGCCTAAACCAATTGATGCTAATGAGAAGTTCATAGAAATATCCTCTATGCCCCACTGGGCACAACCAGCCTTTAAAGGAATGACACGGTTGAATAGGGTACAGAGCAAGGTTTACGACACCGCCCTCTTCAAGCCTGATAATCTTTTGCTATGTGCTCCAACTGGGGCTGGAAAAACTAATGTTGCTGTTCTCACAATACTTCAACAGATTGCACAGCACAGAAATGCTGATGATGGTTCAATTGACCATGGTGCCTATAAAATTGTTTATGTTGCGCCTATGAAAGCTCTTGTAGCTGAGGTTGTTGGTAATTTGTCCAATCGTTTGCAGGATTATGGTGTTAAAGTTAGGGAGCTCAGTGGAGATCAATCACTTACCCGTCAACAGATAGAAGAGACTCAAATTATTGTGACAACTCCTGAGAAGTGGGATATTGTCACTCGAAAGTCAGGAGATCGGACTTATACTCAACTTGTAAAGCTTCTTATCATTGATGAGATTCACCTTCTTCACGATAACAGAGGACCTGTTCTTGAAAGTATTGTTGCTAGAACTGTAAGGCATATTCAAACCACAAAGGACTATATTCGGTTGGTGGGATTGTCTGCTACTCTCCCTAATTATGAAGATGTGGCACTCTTTTTACGTGTTGATCTGAAGAAGGGGTTGTTTTATTTTGATAATAGTTATAGGCCTGTTCCTCTTTCTCAACAGTATATTGGAATCACAGTAAAGAAGCCCCTTCAGAGGTTCCAGTTGATGAATGATATCTGTTATGAGAAAGTTATGGCTGTTGCTGGAAAGCATCAGGTTCTTATCTTTGTACATTCAAGGAAAGAAACTGCCAAAACTGCTAGAGCTATCAGAGATACTACACTTGCAAATGATACTCTGGGTAGGTTCCTCAAAGATGATAGTGCAAGCCGCGAGATTCTTCACACTCATACTGATCTTGTCAAGAGCAATGATCTTAAAGACCTTCTGCCATATGGTTTTGCAATTCATCATGCTGGTATGACCAGGACAGATCGCCAGCTTGTTGAGGATCTCTTTGCTGATGGACATGTACAAGTTTTGGTATCCACTGCGACCCTTGCCTGGGGTGTGAATCTCCCTGCTCATACGGTGATTATTAAAGGGACACAGATTTACAATCCTGACAAGGGAGCCTGGACTGAACTAAGTCCTCTTGATGTGATGCAAATGCTGGGTCGTGCTGGAAGGCCCCAGTATGACTCATATGGTGAGGGAATAATTGTTACTGGCCATAGTGAGTTGCAGTATTACCTCTCTCTTATGAACCAACAACTTCCAATTGAGAGCCAGTTTGTGTCTAAGCTGGCTGATCAACTGAATGCCGAAATTGTTCTGGGTACTGTTCAAAATGCTAGGGAAGCTTGTAATTGGATTTTGTACACTTACTTGTATGTCCGTATGTTGAGGAATCCTTCATTATATGGTTTATCACCTGATGTCGTAGCAAGAGATATAATGTTGGAGGAGAGGAGGGCTGATTTGGTAAGCATTACGCTGCTCTATTTTATCATCCTATTATTAACTTTACTAAATAGATGTGTTTGTTACTATTCAGTTTATTTATTAGCTGTGTCTTGTTTTTTTGCTTTTGGTGATCTTTATCCGGTTTCTTTCTGGTTTTTATTGCCATGATTCATATAAATTTACATGAGAAGGGAACTAGTTCTTCATGGCTGTGAAAATTACTTATTCTAGTTAGAGATAGGTTCTTGGCTCTATTTTATTCTAAGGTTTGGTTTTTCTTCTTTTAATATTTTCTTGTATGGATTTCGAAAGGATAGTCAATGCTGAAATTTCTGGATGTGTTATCTGTTCTGTCATTTATTGATTTAGTGGCTAATATTGATCTATCTCATTGAAAATTTGCAGATTCATACGGCAGCAAGCATCTTAGATAGAAATAATTTGGTGAAGTATGATAGGAAGACCGGATATTTTCAGGTCACTGACTTGGGTCGCATTGCAAGCTACTACTACATAACACATGGAACCATATCCACTTATAATGAGCATTTGAAGCCTACAATGGGAGACATCGAACTTTGTCGGTTGTTCTCACTGAGTGAAGAATTCAAGTACGTGACAGTAAGGCAGGACGAGAAAATGGAGCTAGCAAAGCTTTTGGATCGCGTTCCCATTCCCATCAAGGAAAGTCTAGAAGAGCCAAGTGCCAAGATCAATGTTTTACTGCAAGTGTACATTGCACGATTAAAGCTCGAAGGGCTTTCACTGACATCTGATATGGTCTTTATAACTCAGGTTAGACATCATTCCTTACCTTTGTTGAGAAGTTAATTTTGGAAATGATGGCTGTGTATGTTTCTTTTTGCTAATTCTTGTGTTCTGTTTCTATTTTCAGAGTGCTGGACGTCTTTTGCGGGCTCTCTTTGAGATTGTTCTGAAACGTGGTTGGGCGCAGTTGGCTGAGAAGGCTTTGGACTTATGCAAGATGGTGACCAAGAGGATGTGGAGTGTCCAAACTCCTCTTCGTCAGTTCAATGGAATCCCAAGTGATATTTTAACGAAGTTGGAGAAGAAAGATTTGGCTTGGGAAAGGTATTATGACCTATCATCACAAGAGATAGGTGAACTGATTCGCGCACCAAAGATGGGAAGGACGCTGCATAAATTTATCCATCAATTTCCGAAACTGAACCTTGCTGCCCATGTGCAGCCAATAACTCGCACTGTTTTGGGGGTTGAGCTCACGATTACTCCAGATTTTTCATGGGACGACAGAGTTCATGGATATGTTGAACCATTCTGGGTGATTGTGGAGGATCATGATGGCGAATATATTCTTCATCATGAGTATTTTATTTTGAAAAAACAATATATCGATGAGGATCACACTCTTAGTTTCACAGTGCCAATATATGAGCCTCTTCCTCCTCAATACTTCATACGTGTTATTTCAGATAGATGGCTTAGATCAGAAACTGTTTTACCTGTTTCTTTCAGGCACCTAATCTTACCTGAAAAGTATCCTCCACCAACTGAACTATTGGATCTGCAACCACTGCCCGTGACTGCCTTACGAAATCCATCGTATGAAGCCCTCTATTAGGACTTTAAGCATTTTAATCCTGTTCAGACGCAAGTCTTCACTGTTCTGTATAATTCTGATGACAATGTCTTGGTTGCTGCATCAACAGGGAGTGGTAAGACTATATGTGCAGAATTTGCTATTTTGAGGAATCATCAAAAAGGGCCTGATAGTGTCATGCGTGTTGTTTTTGTTGCACCCATTGAAGCTCTTGCCAAGGAACAGTATCGCGATTGGGAGAAGAAATTTGGAGGTGGCCTTAAATTGAGGGTGGTTGAATTGACTGGAGAAACAGCAACTGACTTGAAACTGCTTGAGAAAGGTCAGATTATCATTAGTACTCCAGAGAAATGGGATGCTTTATCCCGCCGTTGGAAACAAAGGAAACATGTTCAACAAGTTAGTCTTTTCATCATAGATGAGCTCCACTTAATTGGAGGTCAAGGAGGACCTGTTTTGGAGGTCGTCGTTTCAAGAATGAGATATATTGCTAGTCAGGTTGAAAACAAGATTCGTATTGTGGCTTTATCTACCTCACTTGCAAATGCAAAGGATCTGGGAGAATGGATTGGAGCTACTTCCCATGGCCTTTTCAATTTCCCACCTGGCTTTCGTCCTGTGCCATTAGAAATACACATTCAGGGTGTAGACATTGCCAATTTTGAGGCAAGGATGCTGGCAAAGACCAAACCAACTCACACTGCAATTGTTCAACATGCCAAGAATGGGAAACCTGCTCTCATATTTGTACCTACAAGGAAGCATGTCCGACTGAAGGCTGTAGATCTGATTACATACTCAAGTGCAGACAGTGGAGAGAAGCCATTTTTATTGCACTCCGCAGAAGAGCTTGAACCTTTTCTTGACAAGATTAGTGATGAAATGTTGGAAGTCACTTTACGTGAAGGAGTGGGATACTTGCATGAGGGCTTGAACAGTCTTGATCATGACATTGTGACACAGCTATTTGAAGCTGGCTGGATTCAGGTCTGTGTTTTGAGCAGTTCCATGTGTTGGGGAATGACGTTGTCAGCTCATTTGGTAGTTGTGATGGGTACACAATATTATGATGGGCGGGAAAATGCGCATACTGATTACCCAGTTACTGATCTTCTGCAGATGATGGGTCATGCTAGCCGTCCTTTGGTTGACAATTCTGGTAAATGTGTCATCTTGTGCCATGCGCCTCGTAAGGAGTACTACAAGAAGTTTTTGTATGAAGCATTCCCGGTTGAAAGCCATCTTCATCACTACTTACATGATAACTTGAATGCTGAAATTGTTGCTGGAATTATTGAGAACAAGCAAGATGCTGTATTATCTTACATGGACATTCATGTACAGGCGGCTCACACAGAATCCTAACTATTACAATTTACAAGGAGTTAGTCACAGACATCTTTCTGATCACCTCTCAGAGATGGTGGAAAATACATTGAGTGATTTAGAAGCGAGCAAGTGTATTTCTATTGAGGATGATATGGACCTTTCTCCTCTGAATCTTGGAATGATAGCCTCATATTATTACATTAGTTACACCACAATTGAACGATTTTCATCATCTTTGACTTCGAAAACAAAAATGAAGGGTCTTTTGGAGGTTCTTGCATCAGCTTCTGAATATGCTCAGCTTCCAATACGACCTGGGGAGGAAGAGGTGGTTCGTAGGTTAATCAATCACCAGAGGTTTTCCTTTGAAAACCCCAAAGTGACAGATCCGCATGTTAAAGCTAATGCTTTGCTTCAGGCCCAATTCTCAAGGCATTTTGTAGGTGGGAACCTTGCATTGGACCATAGAGAGGTGCTTCTTTCTGCAAATAGACTGCTTCAGGCAATGGTAGATGTAATATCGAGCAGTGGTTGGCTGAGCCTGGCTCTTCTCGCTATGGAAGTTAGTCAAATGGTGACGAAGGGAATGTGGGAATGCGACTCCATGCTATTACAGCTTCCTCACTTCACAAAGGATCTGGCTAAGAAATGCCAGGAGAACCCGGGGAAGAGTATAGAAACTGTGTTTGATTTATTAGAGATGGAGGATGATGAGAGGCGTGAATTGTTGGGCATGTCAGATTTACAGTTGTTGGATATTGCCCGATTTTGTGAAGACTTGGAGGAGGTTTTGAGGGGAATACCTCGAGAGGAGAAGATTTTCGTAGGAGATCTAAATGGTCATGTTGGTAAAAGCAATGGAGGTTTTGATAGAATCCATGGAGGTTTTGGCTATGGGACGAGAAACGAGACTGGAGAAGATATCTTGAATGTTGCACTAACCTACGATTTGATGTTAGTGAACACCTTTTTTCAAAAAAGGGAGTCACACCTGATCACTTATCATAGTGGCCATAATCGTAGTCAGATTGATTTCTTCCTGGCTAGAAGAGAAGATAGAACTTCTTGTGTCGAATGTAAGGTCTACCCTGGAGAGTGTGTTGCTACGCAACATAAGCTGGTAGTCTTGGATGTTCGGTTCAACAAAGTACGTACAATGAAGAAGAGGGCTCAGAATCCAAGGATAAGGTGGTGGAAGCTTAAGGAGGGAAAAGAGAGAGAGTTCAATGATAGAATGTTGCACGAAGGACCTTGGGAGTTTGATGGAGGAGTAAATGCAATATGGAATGAGATGGCTAAGTGTATTCAAAATTTGGGACGGAGGGTGTTGGGAGAAAGCAAAGGAAATGGATTTCATACAAAGGAAACATGGTGGTGGAATGGAGAGGTGCAAGAGGCAATTAAACATAAGAAGGAGTGCTTTAGATCTTTGCATAAAAGTCCCAGTGAAGAGAACCTGCAAAAGTTTAGATTGGCGAGAAAAAATGCAAAGAAAGCAGTGCGAGAAGCGAGAGGCAAGGTTTTCGACGAGTTATATAAAAATCTTGGGAGCAAGGATGGTGAAAGAGGTATTTATAAACTTGCAAGGATAAGGGATAAGAAAAGTAAAGACCTCACTCAAGTTAGATGCATCGAGGATGAAAATCAAAAACTTCTGGTGAGAGATGAAGATGTAAATGAAAGATGGTTGAAATACTTCAACAAGCTGTTTAATGGGGGATGGAGATACAAGCGAGGTGGACTTAGAGGACGCGTATGATGATATGAACAGAAGATTTGTACGCAGAATTAATACACATAAAGTTAAGGAGGCTTTAAAGAGGATGAAGACTAATAAAGCCTTGGGGCCTGATGGTGTCCCTATTGAAGTGTGGAGAGGCCTGGGGGATGTGGCAATAAAATGGTTGACCAATCTTTTTAATAAGATTCTCCAGACGAATAAGATGCCTGATGTATGGAGGAAAAGTATGATTGTGCCTATCTACAAAAACAAGGGAGATATACAGAATTGTTCAAACTATAGAGGCATTAAGCTAATGAGTCATACTATGAAGTTGTGGGAGAGGGTTATTGAACATCGCTTGAGGAGAGATATCAAGGTTTCTGTAAATCAATTTGGATTTATGCCAGGAAGATGTACCATGGAAGCCATTTTCTTGATGCGACAACTAATGGAAAGATACCGAGAAAAGAAGAAGGACTTGCATATGGTGTTCATAGACCTTGAGAAAGCATACGATAGGGTTCCAAGGAAAGTTTTATGGTGGGTCCTGGAGAAGAAAAAGGTTCCATTAAAGTATGTAAAGGCAATCAAAGATATGTATGATGGGGCTACTACAAGTGTAAAAGCTTGTAACGGATCATCAAGTTATTTTCCTATCACGGTAGGTGTACACCAAGGGTCGGCTCTAAGTCCTTACCTCTTTGCCTTAGTTATGGATGAACTAACAAAAGATATTCAAGAGGAAGTGCCATAGTGTATGCTTTTTGCAGACGATATTGTGCTTATTGATGAGAGCAAGGAGGGTGTTAATAGAAAACTTGAATTGTGGAGAAGCACATTGGAATCCAGAGGATTCACATTAAGTCGAAGCAAGACTGAGTATCTGAAGTGTGAGTTTTCTCTGGTACAAGATGAGGACCAAGAACCTGTGCATCTAAATGGTCAAGAGGTACCCAAAAAAAATGCTTTTAAATACTTGGGCTCCATTTTACAAAACGGTGGAGAGATTGATGAGGATGTAAATCACAGAATCAGAGCAGGGTGGATGAAATGGCGTAGTGCATCTGCATTTCTGTGTGACCGCAAAATTCCCCTGAAGTTAAAAGGAAAATTCTATAAAACGGCAGTACGACCGGCAATGCTATATGGAGCGGAATGCTGGCCAGCACATAGGCAACATGAGCATAAGATAGGAGTAGCAGAGATGAGGATGTTAAGGTGGATGTGTGGTTACACAAGGATGGATAAGATAAGAAATGGAGATATTCGACGAAAGGTCGGAGTAGTACCGGTAGCCGAGAAGATGAGAGAACATAGATTGAGGTGGTTTGGGCACGTGATGAGAAGACCCATGGATGCTCCTGTAAGAACAGAAGTTTGTTACCAAAAGCTAAACACAAAAAGAGGCAGAGGTAGGCCGAAGCTTACTTGGGGGAAAGTAGTAAAACAAGATTTAATGGAGTGGTATATAGATTGGCGGACAGTATGTCTTAGAAAGGAATGGAGAAAAGCTATAAGTATGGTGGAGGGTTAGACCCGCTGTTATTCCTATGTTCCAGATGGTCCATTTTTAGTCCTTTTCCCCTTCATTTCCCCCACTTCTTCTTGTCCCTTTCTTTTTTACTTTTATTTATTTATATATACATATATTTTTATTTTATTTTATTTTTTTATTTTATTTGTGTATTTTTTTATTTATTAATTTATTTTTTTTTATTTTTTTATTTATTTTTTATTTATTTTATTTTTTTATTTTTTTTTTTTTATTTTTATTTTTTACTTTTTTTTCAACCGTTTTGTATCTTTCATGTGGGTTCATCTACCACCGACCCCAATTAATTTGGGATAAAGGTGTTGTTGATGTTGATGTTGGATATTGCCCGATTTTGCAATCGTTTCCCTAATATTGATTTGTCGTATGAGGTGTTGCACAGTGACAATGTGCGGGCTGGGGAGGATATCACAATACAGGTTACTCTTGAGCGGGATCTTGAGAGTAAGACTGAACTAGGACCTGTTGATGCTCCCAGGTATCCAAAAGCCAAGGAAGAAGGATGGTGGCTTGTTGTTGGTGATACGAAAACCAACTTGTTGCTTGCCATTATACGGGTTTCCCTGCAGCGGAAGTTAAAAGTCAAGCTGGAGTTTGCTGCTCCTGCTGATGCTGGAAAGAAATCCTATGCACTTTATTTCATGTGTGATTCATACCTGGGTTGTGATCAGGAGTATGGTTTCACTGTTGATGTTAAGGAAGCAGATGGCGGTGATGAGTATAACGGCAGAGACTGAAAAGGTAGTTTTCTGGTCACAGCCTCTAATCAAAAATTGAAAGGATGCAACGTTGTTCCTTTTGTACAGCATCAACATGCATTGGAATCAAAATATCCATGAGTTTATTATAAAATTTTTATTGACGTGTAACATTCTAGATTCTTACACTCATACTGCCAATAATGTCTGTCTGATATCTTGATAATTGCTTGAATGATTGCCAGACTCGATAGGAACCTCCTTTTAGTAAATTTGAGATATTTGTTTGCTATTAGCCTATATTATTGAAATTAAACCTAGGGTATCTGTTCAGCTTTTACTGAAATATTATTTGGCTCTTGGGAAATGGATACTCTAGATTTCTCTTGCGTGCTCTTTTCTTTAATCATCTTTTGCACGGCATATACAACGAATTTAGCATTGCCATCCCTTCATGCCAAAATTTTTATCCTTTCATGATAACTGTTATTTGGCATTACTTAGCGCTCGTTGGTTCTGGACTTGATAAAATTTGTATCCTTTACAGTTTCATGAATCTGCAAATGGTATGGAAGGATATTACTTCCCTGTTGAAGATTATGTCTTCTTCTGGTATGCACTACACCTAATCCTCATTTGGAATTTACTTGTTGATTGAGAAGTAATTAGATGAAGGGCCGGCTTGGCTCAGCGGTAAACTTGCTTGCCGTGGTGTGTCAGGTCGCGGGTTCGAATCAGCCTCTCTGCAAAAAGCAGGGGAAAGACTGCCTAGAGTATTCCCTTCCCCAGACACTCACGAAGTGGGTATTTGAACTGGGTCGGCCCTTATTGAGAAGTAATTAGATGCTTACAATTGTACATTGTGGCAGGCAAGGAAGCATTTGCAGCAATAGGAACTAACACTGTAGGTTGCTTATTGGAACACTGTAGCCAGCGGGGTATTAGTGGTAGCATTAGGAAGCAAAGTGTATAGGTTACCTTCTTTCTTGTTTTTTGGTTTTTTTGCTTTGGGATAGTTATGTCACTGTAGTATAATATGAAAATAACACTCCTCGGAATTAGATTTTTGGAAATACTACAATTGGTAATGCTATTGCAAGTTAAATTCAAAAGTATGATCTGTTAGCTTTTAATATTTTAGAGGATGTTTTTGAAAGTTTCTTTCATTCGTTATAATTATTTTGAAAATGTATTTAATAATTCTGAATATATCTTTCTTGTCTAAAGTAAATTTTAGCTCTCACAATTCTACCATATAATTCTAATTCTTTTTAAGGTCATTCTGCAGAAGTCTTGGAAATAGTAACATACTTGATGAAAAATTGAAAATCATCTTGAGAGATTAGAATGGCGATGTATAATAAGTCTTGGCCTTCCGAATCAAAAGCATTAAATTAATTGAGCAAATTTTATTTATTTATTTTGAAAAAAGTACTAGATAATCAACTTGTGTTTTTATCAAAGAAAAGTCAAATTGCAGCAAATTCTGAAATTCTAAAACCCAAAATGTGTTATATTCAAATGAAGTACAAATAATGTATTTGATTGATTGGAAGATAAGAGAATCATTGGTGACCAATTGCCAAGCAATGCCAATGCTGAGACTGCAAAGAGAATTGAAGACAGAGTGCATTCATGAGTAAAGAAGTTGAACACGGGATAGTATAATCTTTCAAGAATATTTTTTATTGGCTAAATTACAATTTAGCACCTTATACTCTTCAAAAAACCATCTTCTACTTCTAATTCAAACAATTAACCTAATTAAATTATATCACTTAAATAATTACACATATATGCTAAGAGTGGCATCCAAATCCATTACTCTCGTGTGATCCTCCAAAACTCATGTCGTTTTCGTTTTTTCTAAAATCTGCAAAACCTAAATAAAAAAGATAAAAATAAAAATCGCAAAACCTGTTATTGCGCTTCTCATAAAAGCAATGTTTTAAAACTCAGATCGGTTATCGACTCGATCAAGGTACTAGGTTATTGATGCAACTGGATATATTGTTCACATATTAAAAATATATAAATATATTACTTATATTATATATCTTATCCTTAGTTTCTGCATTATCATCCCATATCTATTCATAAAATTCATTTCATTAGAGAAATAATCACAAGCAAAGATCACGTAGACCAAAAATTGATACATTTTTTGGTATTTTCAATAGAAATAAAATAAAAATAAAAACCAGGTGTAAAAGTCAAAAAACAAATTTTGCTAATTTCTTCCAATGAAGAACCAGAACCCACCCTCTCCTATCCAACAAAGAGAGAAAAACAAAAATGAAACCCCAAAAACAAATTGAACTTTATTATTCAAAATCAATAGCAAATTATAGCAATATATTATGTATATAATAACAAAAAACTACATACACGAAGAAGAGAAGGGAGCATGAAGTTCACCTGAACATTTGTTGGATTTGAAAGACCACAAAACAATTCAAATAACGATCTTTTAAAGAAATCAACACTTAAGATTTGGTGTAAGATTTATTATTCTTACACCAGTGTAAGTTGATCATATATATATATATATATATATATATATATATATGGGTCATGATCATTTTACACCAGTGTAAATTACACTTTTAATCTTTTTCATTGATCTCACTTATATCTAAGCGCTCAAATTTTTTAGTAATTTGAACCATTGGATACAAGTTGATCAATAGTTAAGATTGAGTGTAAGACTTACAACTCTTATACCGGTGTAAAAATATCATGTCCCTATATATATATATATATATATATATATATATATATATATATATATATATATATATATATATATATATATACACACACGAGAACAATAAGAATGAGAGATCTTTAAGTTAATTATTTTTATTTTGGGTAAACAAAAGGAAATCTTAAGTTAATTTTTAATTGTTAAATAATTTGCATCCAAACAGAAATTAGCGATTGAGATGAGGAGTGAGACTTTTTATTTTTACACCAGAATCAAATAATTTCCCCCCTCCTTCTCTCTCTCTCTCTATATATATATAGACACACGTGAACAATATCAAATTAAGAATTAAAAATCTTAATTTAATTTTTAATTGTTAAAGCATTTGTATCTAAATATTCAAAAAAAAAGAATTTGTATCAATAATTCACATAATTAATAAATTAAAGGATTTAATGTTTATACAGTGAATGTAGATAAGTTATCTACATTCCTTTCCAAAACGACGTCGTTTTGGGTTGAAAAATTAAAAAATTATAATGAAAAAGACTATTATAACCCTGAAATAAATTATAATTACAAAAATACCTTGATTTTCGCCTCAAAACGATGTCATTTTAGGCTCAATGTAGATAAGTTATCTACATTGACTGTAGAATAAATAAACCCTAAATTAAAATCACTAAATATAAGTGTAATTGACAAGCCTATAACACTCCTCATCATATATACTTTAATATCAACCAAGTGTTAAATAACTTGATATAGTATAAAGAATCAATTTAACCCAAAAATTTAAACTTATAAGTGATAGATTTTCAAATATTTTATATTATATCTCTCTAGCACACCTCTCACGTAAGAACCCTTTGGACTGAAGTATGGATATTGGACAAGCCCATTTTTTTGTTCTACTTTGTGCTGATTTAATTCTACTAAAAAGTGGGGAGCGGTCGGTGATAATTGAATTCTAAGCAACTAACTCAACTTAACAAGTTTAAACTTAGAAGTAAAGACTCATCAATAGTTTTTATATTATATCTCTGTGGTAATAAGAATATTCAATCTGACAATAGATTTTGTGATAAAATTATTCAATAATGTCACAAGTAAATTAAGTTACTTGTAAGTTAAAATTGATGCATCATTTTCTTTTTTTTTATATTAAATTACTCTGGGTGGCAAAACACTCTCTCCCTCAATATATATATATATATATATATATATATATATATATATATATATATATATATATATATAGTTGCGTTTATATATTTATAGTTGCGTTTATAGTGAATTGGACCTTCCTCTGTATTTCAATGGGTGGAGGATGGCACCAATAGCGATCTTGATTTCTTATTATGCTTCAATGCTACCTTTAAATGCTATATTCTGTTAAAAAAGTTACATGCGCATGTTTTGATGAAAATGCCAATTTATTTGAAAATAATTGCAGTTTGAATTGACTAGAAAGCTGTGACAAAACTAATCATATACTGTCTGCTCTTGCTGTGCGTGAACAAGAGCAAAAGATGTTTTTTTTATCTTGTTGGTTCAACTTGTTAGTTAAAATTATAGGTGCGTTTCTTGGTGTTCACTTTGTTGAGAAAAGAGTTTTGTCATGATCTCCTTTTTTTAACTTTTGCTTTTTTTTTTTAGGGGGCGTTTGGTACACGGCATTTGGCCGGATTCCCGGGAAACTGAATTTTTCTAAATTTTAAATTTCCAGATATTATGGTAAACTGAATGTAAAAATCATATTTTTGAAAATTGAGATTCCCGGACAAATAAAAATTTCTCCTGTACCAAACGCCCTCTTAGTTCATTTTTGGGACTACATTTGGTTTAAACACTTGTCAAATCTTATTACAGGGGAAGCTCTTCCAAATTTTTATTTTTTCATTCGAACTCAACATCTCTAGTTAATGGGTCAAGACTCTTTATTATCATCTATGCTTTGGTTTTTACCTCTTGCTTTGTTATTGCATTTCATTGCAAAAAATTTATATGTATTTTTTTTTTTGAGATATTCCTTTTGGTTTATCGATTTGCGACTAGTCCGATTCAGGACGGGTCCTAGGATCAGTGGCGGAGCCATGCTCCAATCGGAGCTCGGGGCAAAATATTATATGTGTATTTATTTTTCTTAACTTTAGTTAATTTATATCATAATATATTTAAATTATATTAAATACTAAACACCTGCAGGAAACATAAAAGAGTTATAATTTTATTAAATATTTTTTAATTTTATTGAATATATTTTAATTTTTTTAAATAAATGGAAATGGAACGAATAACTTAATACAACTTACCCAAATCTCTTACCAAATATATTTTAATTTTTTGATAGGGCCAAATTATAAATTTTAGCCTGGGCCAAATTACAACTTTAGACTGAGCCAAATTATAATTAATTATATAATTATACATGATAAATACAATTTGTTAAAATTTAGCCCGGGCCGAGGCCACCCCCAGACACCAAGTGGCTCCACCACTGCCTAGGATTAAGGTTTTAAATCCCTTCCAAATACGGTACTGGGAGGATCGAACACATACTCTCATCCCTACATGCTCAGTTTCCTAGTGCCTACTGAGTTATCTTCATTTGATAAATTATATGTATTTTTACTTTGTCTTGGTCGTACGAAGATCTGTCGCTATTATTTGGGGTGAAGGATCTGTTACCATGGTTTCCCTATAGTCTAATGTATGGTGGTGTCGGTTGTTGTTGCGAAAGATTGTCTTTAACATGCGCGTAATTTGAAAATGGATCTTTGATCTTTGTTTTTCTTTATCGTGTCACCTACCTTTGTTTATTCATTGTGTTGTGCTCTCCATCATTCTAGTTTTCTCAATCTTTCTCTATTTTATGGAGGAAGAAGTTATAGTTACTACCTCTTTTTCTTACTATCTCTTATTATCAAATCTTAATCGTTGATTTTCGTCAATCTAACGGTTATAATTTATTAGAAATTAATAATTTATTAATAAGTATGGCTTAATGAGTTATAACCGTTAGATTGACAAAAATTAACGGTTAAAATTTGATAATAAGAGATAATAAAAAAAGAGACAGTGAGTATAACCTCAACCTTAAAAACATGCCAGCGTACATTATGTTACTTTAATGGTGTGTATTGTCAATTGAAAATGTTTTCTTCAGGATATTAGTAGCTTTGAGAGGATAAAAAAAGTGTTGGGGGTGGGGAAGAATAGAGAAATGTTTTAATGTTCATATCGCAACTTTGACAGAAAATTAGTGCATTCTCTTGTGCTGATCTTTATATTTACATTACCGGCTAACCTTTTTAATATTAAATATGAAATTTATAAACATGTGTGTTTTTTAAAATATTAATTTACTTTACTAAAATTTAATAATCATGTTTGGTGGTCTCGGTCAGAGTGTAACATTCCCTGCTAAACTTTGGGTTGATGGATCATTTTGTTGTCTTCTTAATTTTTTTTTATCACTTTACCCCTTTTCAAAATTATATAACAATATATATACTCATTTTTTAAATTATATATTAATCTGTCACTATTTGACCAGTCGCTCACCTTCAGTTGCTTGAGTAACTTGGTTAGTTACTCAAGTAAATGTAAGTCAGAGGCAAATATCATATATGTTTTCTCACAATTTTTTTCTCACGAATTTTATTACTTTTTTCTCACTCATGGTCGGTCATAGGTCAGTTTCTCATGATTCAAATTTTTGTGCAAAAATACGAACCCATCTCTAAACCCTACTGCTTGGCAAAGATGAAGCAAGTTCCCAAATATTTGTTGCGATTTTCACCATAATATTAGGTAGTCTAACTTTTAAAGGTTAAACAAAAACGACACAAATCAAATGTTAATGTAGATACAACAACCTTACAAGGGAAATAAATGGGTGATCCACAAGTGGAGTGAAGATCACACTTGTTTGAACTAATGTCTTTCCCAGGATCATAAACAGATGAATTTCTAGTATTTTTGTTCATCCATATTAGGTATATCGTGTAGAGTTATGTTAACAATTACATTATTTGTTTGTGTCTTTTATTTGGTGATGAATGTTAATGTAAATACTAATTTTTGTCTGCATCTTATATGCATGTCAAAAGAAAACCCATTTGTTTGGCCCAATCTCAGCTAAGAGGGGATTCTGGTTATGTATGGCTTCAAAGTAACGTATATGAAGGTTTAGAAAGCCAAAATGAAAGGTATTGTGAAGATATTGGGTGATTAGGATAAATCATATGCCTTCTTGCCTAGATGGTTGAATTACATGCTAAACAAGAAATACATATAGAACTACGTCATTCCTAGTAGCATGCTGCATAATGCAACAAACATAGTGTGTTTAGTTGACCTATACTCGATGTCGACAGGCCCACATAAAAACCAAGTCACTCTCCAGCACCTTCCCGTGATTTTAAGGTCGCGGGAAAATAATATGGTTCATGATATAGAACAATATACGAGCATCCACTGTCAACAACCCAACACCAAACCATATGTACTGTGCAATCCTCACATCACCACTTCACATCAAGCACAATGTCAGCACGCTTATAACCCTAAATGATGGATGTGAGGCCTTCTCAAAGTACCGCAAATTTTGGTAGATAACAAGCATGATATCACCGTAAGCACTCTCAAGTGTGCGTAGTCAAGAACAACAACAATGTCGAAGCCCTCTGTCATGAAAAATGTCGGATCCAAAGATTTTGGCTTCATTATGCTTTGGGAAGATACTCCAGTACAAACTAACTTGTCTCAGTATGATCATTTTGAAATAAATACCTGTATGGCATGTTCACAAGGTCAGGATCAAAACCTAGACTATATAGGAAGACTAATCGTGCTAGTTCTTGGTATGCCTCTACGAAGCGTACCCACCGAAATCAGCTAAAAATCTGAACAATAATTGGAGTTTGATGATGGAAATCACCCTTGCCTATTGATTTGGGGAATCTTCAGAGGTTAAGAGATGATTTTGATCTTCTAGAACAGAGTAAGAATGATTGTGGGTTATGAACCGTACTCAAGTAAAAAAGGGATTTTAAAATGTAATCTCTCTACTTGATACTTACTTAAGTAAATGAGTTAATCGAGTAAGGGAGCCTTTTATTCGAGTGGCCCATTTACTCGAGTAAGTATCGGTCAATTGATCAAACAGAAATGAATTAATATATAATTCAAGGAGGTGACAAAGTGATAATTTTTGAAAAAAAAGTAAAATTGGTCAATTAACCTAAAATTTGAAATTGTGGTGTGATTTAATCTTGCTTAGATCTCAGAAAGCACTCACTTGCTCATGCAAATTTTTTATTTAATTCAAATAAAAATTAAGAAACTCAGAGTATCAAATTTTAATTTGATTTTGCTTAGTAATAATCGAATTAAAAAGCTTGCAGTTATATTTCATTTAGCTTTTTTTTTTTATCTCATGACTTGATCATGGAGCTATCTTTTTTAAAGAGATTATAATTCAGAACAGAATGAAGATAATGTATTGACAAGAATGTTAGATCACAAAAAAGCGATCATATTCCATCTAAATTGGGATTTGGGGATATTTTTTAAAATTAATAAATTTACATAATTTCCTTATAACTATTTTTAGAAATGATGATCAAGTTGTTAATATATTTCTTACTCGTAATATATTTTTAAAAGGCCTTTATTAAATATAAAAAATGTTTTTATTTTTCGAATTAAACAAATTTTGGCAACTCATTAAGTTTTTGAATTTTGACAACTTCCGAAAAATATCTTTTTATTTACTTTTAAAATAATATTATTTTTCCCTTTTGCCTGAATCCTAGCAATAATATGCGCCACGCGTTAAATACAAAAAGAAGTTGATTTGCAATAGTTGTTTGAGTGGTATATAAAACAGATAAAAAAATTTCAGTCACTCATTAAATGATGGTCAGGGTTGGTTGAGAAAAGATTTTGGGCATGTGTTACTATTATTACTTTGACCCAAATGCTTTATAACTTTAGACGAATATGATAATGCAGCCAAGAATTACTGGCAAGCAGTGTAACAGTTCCATGATCATAAAAAAGAATTTAAGTGTTATAAAAAAAAAGAAAAAAAAGAATTTAAGTTATAACTGAAATTGCAATATATATAGATGGGAGACTAGGTTGATAAATCCAATGTTGTCAAGCATAGAAAAAATAATATTTGAAAATTATGTAGAAGATTTACAGTTTGGTAAAAAGCAATGGGATAAAATAAAACAAGGCGAATATTCTTGTAGACTTGGGTGAGTCATTGCCGCCCCAAAAGTTCTGTAAACTTTATAGACATATATACATAAAGAAAATTACACAAACTTTTTCTCTATAGTATCAAAACATCACATGATCATCCCACAATTAATAGGAAACTTTATGAAATTCAGATAATTTTATTATTGGAAAAACGTGTATATAAATATGTGAATATAAAACAATGAATACAAATTGCATCTAATCTAAATAATTGACCGTCTAATCTAACAACAAACGGACCAAAAGATAAAAACAGATCCCGGTTACATAATTCAAATATTATTGCCATTCGATTATCCTTTAATACTCCACTCAAGTTGTACGAAGGCAATAAATGTCCAACTTGCAAATTACAAGAATTAAATATTTTCTTACCTAGTGTTTTACTAGAAAAATGCCCACAAAACATGGTTGGAAAGGCAACTCAAGAATGTACGTTAGAGATGTCAAAGAGAAGAACATTTATGAAAAGAAAACTTAGCAAAATAGCCGGAATATATATGAACAACATTTGGAAGTTTCAAACCAAAAGAGAACTTACAAAACCCAACAAAAACATGTTTCGGACAAAGATTGATGAGGATGGGCAACAACTGGGACAAATATCTATCTCCCCCTCAATAAAAGAGTTTGGAATGAACCAAAACAAATGAAGTTTGCTGAAAAAAATAAAAGTGTCACTGAAAAGGAAATGGGACGTTGAGAAAAGGTGATGTAGAGCTCCGGACTGTAGGAAACTTATCAGCGAAAAAGTGACAAACAATTCACAAAGGATATGGTATCGCTGAAAAACCATATTGAAAATTCTATGGGATCCATATGATTTCATTATTAGAGATGCATCTATGTATAAATGCGTGAATACAAGTTGATGAGTAGGCATCTATATCCCAACAAATTATATCTAATCTAAACAACTAGATTAAAAGGATAGAAACAAAAATTTGTTTATATAATTCAAATATTATTACTATACTGTTTATCCTCAAACACAATTTCGCTCAAGATCCATCACCGGGATGAATAACTATGTAATGGTGATCACCGCTAGTATTCCACCACTATTGAACATGAGAACTGCTATAAGGCTTAATTAAAAGTTGTACTAAATAATCAATTGAATTTTAAAAGAAAAAGTTGAGACTAAAAAAATACAAATATTAACACATATGGTGCTCGAGTATAATTCAATTCGTTACTTTCATCAACAAGTGTCTAATGGGTCAAAGTTTCTTTTTTCTTTTTGGTATACATAAAGTTTAAGTGAGGTTAGACACCGATTTCGAGTCAGAGAAGATTCCACAATGTCTTTGAAGATTTTCAGGAGGGATTACATATCACCTACCAACAAAGTTCTCACATAAGCCAACGGGATTTGAACTCACGCTCTTATGAAAAGGAAAACCAATGGGTCAAAGTTTCTGCTATCTAAAGGGTACTTGACACTTTCTAGTAAAAGATATGTAACGCCGAAGTTCATGCATCTCAAAATAAAAATCAATTCTACTAAAGATACTCTTTGCTTTCCGGTATTAAAGAAATTATATTTTAATAATTAATAGACGACAGATATCAAGAGAAAATGACACACTAAGTTTCAGTCAAAAAGATTCTTGGATTGGAGGGTTGTAGTGTCATGTAAGTACAAAACAACTCGGCAATCAAGAGATAGGGTGCTTGAGAGGTTGGCTATGTGTTGCTGTTTTTGAGAAGATGAGTATGACCCCATCTAAAAACAAATTAAAGGCGCATAACGCAATTGATCCTTTTCTTTTGGTTTTCTTTTTCATGGCAGACAGTGTTCTGAAACTATAATCAAGAGATTCAAGAACAAAATTGTATAAAAGTGTGAAATATGAAATTTCAAAGTTTAGTTAGACAACACGTGACGCAAACCTAATATATGGACTATGATATGGATGTGATCCTAAAGGTTTGTACTTATTAAAGATTAGAAAATTTATGAGAAAAATGACATGTTAAATAAGCACTGCTTATTAGATTTAAATCCACATGAAAACGATTCTTATTTTATTTTATTTTATTTTTTTCATCAATATTTCCTTGATCATTGATAAGTTAATTCTGCAATTAAAACTGCTTTTTCTCCGCGTATATATCTGCAACCAATATAGATCAATGATAATGAAATTCGTGCACGACTTGGCATTCTTATGGAGTAAGATTTGCTCCTACTTTTTGGGAAGCAGATGTAATTGAAATATGTTTAGGTTGTGGAGACATGATGCAAATTTATTTGTTTGTTGCTAGCTTTGTAGGTTAGAAAAGTTGAATCTGCTGCAGATATAAAGCGGCAATATGTTGATTTCACTGTATTATTCTTAATAAAAAGTTCTTCACGGTGAGCAACTGCTCAAGCATTGTGCTCTTCGGAATTGGCGTTATTCGCAACTTGCAGCTTTTTCATGTTATGTGTGGGGTAAGAAAACCCCAAAAGGAACCAGAAAATTGGCTCTATGATATATTTATCATATTAAAGGGATATTATGCCTTTTTCCAAAATTTCTTTTTTATTTCTTTTCAGATTAAGGATTGTGACCCTTAGATTGAAAAATATTCATGATTTGTGTATTGTGTTGAAATAGAAAAAATAAAAAACTTTACTGCATTGTTGCACTCCGTTCATTTGGATTTTTATCGTGAAATGAATTAGCTAGTTCGTCTCTTTCCATGAATTATTGGATATGGATTTAATTATCCAAATTTAAAATTATATAAAGCAGAATGACTTGCAAATCTATTGAGATGTGTGCGAGTCTATTTATGTGGACCCCGGTCAAGTCCATTGATACATATTTTTTCGATGTTCTGAACTATATATCCTTATGGACCAGCAAGTGACTATTAGGACTAGTATTGGAAATAAGGACAATTGAAGAAATGAGAATACACTCGTACCTCAAGGAGCTGCATAGGTGAGTTATATACTTTTAATTGAAGTCTGACCAATCATACTTAGTATAGTTTGTAAAAATAAAAAATTGTAAATATAATATATATCTATATATGAGTAGGATTATATTGACAATTTTTTTTTTACAAATTTACAAACTACACTATGTCTGACCGGTAATACTTTATCAAAAGTGTATTACTAGTCAGACATAGTGTAGTTTGTAAACAAAAAAATTGTAAATATAACATTTCCCTATATATATATATATATATATATATATATATATATGTATGCTTTAATGTTTATATAGTGAGTGTAGATAAGTTATTTACATTCCTTTCCAAAACGACGTCGTTTTGGGTTTAAAAATTAAAAAATTATAATAAAAATGACTATTATAACCCTGAAATAAATTATAATTACAAAAATACCTTGATTTCCGTCCCAAAATGGCGTCGTTTTGGGCTCACTGTAGATAAGTTATTTACATTGGCTATAGAAAAAGTGAACCCATATATATATATATATATATATATATATATATATATATATATATATATATATATATAAAGAAGAAGAAGAAATGAGAATACAGCAAACCCATATATATATATATATATATATATATATATATATATATATATATATATATATATAAGAAGAAGAAATGAGAATACACGCCAATGGCTAACCAGTACGGGTGATAAACGAGCCAGGGGTCTTTCAGGGGCCTTTGGCTCGGCTCGTGAAGGCCTTAGTTTACATGCCTAATATTGGTTGTTGGAATCAGGCTTGAACTTGTATAAAAGCTCGTTTATTAAAAGGCCTCAGGCTCCAATTCAAAAGCTCGGCCTTAGAGCCTCTCAGGATGACCTAGTATATTAAGTTTTATTTATATTTATATTTTTTATACTGTTTGTAATAGTCCTGTCTCTCTTCTCAATCCATTTCACCCTTATTTTATTAGTTAAACAGACTTTTTGAATGATTTTGTTCTATATTATGCTGTTTAGATATACATTGAATTTATAAATATTTATGGAATTACTAGTGTTGTTAATTGTATATTCTCTTTGGATAAATTTTTGTTGTTGTTTTTTTTAACAGGGTAATTCAGGCTTTTATTTTTTGTAAATAAGACAGGTCACAGGCCGATAATTATATTCATAACAGGTAACAGGCTTGTAAGGCCGACACATTTAAACACAAGCTTAACTTTTCAAGACCAGAGCTCGGCTCGGCCCGTTAACACCCCTACTAACCACCAGGAGATGAATGGTAACACATACAGAGACGTGGCTTGGCGTGGGGTAAAGGGCATAACACATGATATTGAGACGTGGCTTGATGTGTTGGGTGAATCTAGTATATATCGAGGGCTTTTTGACCCTTATAACCTTTTATTAATAATTAATTACCAAATTGACCCTCATTATAAACTATTTCAAAAATTTAACATCCCCAACAAACATAACACCGATCTGCCCCTGTTTGACCGTTGACCACCAAGCCTACCCGGGTACACCCCTCCCTACCCGGGTATTTTTTGAAATTTTTTGTCTACCCGGGTAGGGAGGGGTGTACCCGGGTAGAGTTCTTCAATCTGGGAAAATGTTTGAATTATTTACCCGGGTAGGGAGGGGTGTACCCGGGTAAATCTCTGTCAAAAACCCCAAAATGAAATAAAACTCAAGAGACTAAAATGAAATCCCATTGAACTCAAGAGACTGCTACATAACAACTCCTATAGCACTTGTAAGTTTACTTACATTAACAGTCATCACTAGGAATTCTAACAGAACTCGGAAACTGACACCAGGCCTTGGATGCAAAATGAAGCAGGAGGAGGCAGAATAATGCATGGCCTCTGTCGAATAGGTTCAGAAATTTACACATCCAATGACAAGAAGCGATACCTGTTCAAAAACTGCAACAAACTAGATTAGGAAAAAATTGTATGAGGAACAAGTACAAGAGCAGTAAAGTTGAAAGGTACCCTTTTCTCAGAAGCATTCATACAAAACCAAACTTGCAAAGAAATCAAAAAAAAGTTTAGAACTTTCAACCAACCCAAGATTTGAAAAAACCATAGCAAATGGTAGGTGACAATACCGTGGGAAGATGGGATAAAAAAATTAACATAAGATGAAGATAAGGAGGAGAAACCGATTTTGTAAATTGTATGTCTGTTGGCTGCTGCAGAGATCTAGGAGGGGTTTTGGGGTTTCTGGTGGAGATTTACCCGGGTACACCCCTATGTACCCGGGTAAATAATTCAACTATTTTTCCAGATTGAAGAACTCTACCCGGGTACACCCCTCCCTACCCGGGTAGGCAAAAATTTCAAAAAATACCCGGGTAGGGAGGGGAGTACCCGGGTAGACTTGGTGGTCAACGGTCAAACAGGGGCAGATTGGTGTTATGTTTGTTGGGGAGGTTAAATTTTTGAAATAGTTTATAATGAAGGTCAATTTGATAATTAATTATTAATAAAAAGTTATAAAGGTAAAAAAGCCATATATCGAGTGATAACACATTGGTTTAGAGTTTAGACATAGGAAAAATTAAAGTGGACTTAGTAGGTAGCCCGTAGCCCAATCAATATGAAGAATGGTGATACTTTTGGAAAATTTATGCTTGGTGTTTTCAGAAAAGGACATTGACCGCTGAATCTTCACAAAAGACGTAAGGGTGGAGAACTTTTTCTTGTGATGTACATATATCTTATATAAAAAAGAAAAAAAAATTGAGATTTAAATAAAAATATAAATTAAAAATTAGATTCAAATGGAAGAAAACTTTCTCCATCCAGAAAAAAGGAGTACCCACCAATGCACTCAAGAAATTTTCACGAGGGTAAGTGTTAAAAGAGTACCATATTATTTCGAATTCAAGTGGGAGTGGAATGTGGGGGGAGAGGGAAAGAGTTTAACACTTGAAAGAAATAATAAATACAGTGATTATCATATAAAATAGAAAGACTTGTGAATTTAATGTCTTTTTAAGTTTTGAGTTTGATGTATTCTCAAATTCAATATTAATTAACATGGTTTCTCAATAAATTCATTCAAGCAATTTTTCTTGGTATACTCTCTAATGGATTGTGGCATGTGAATAGTAATAGGTTATGATTTCTTAGAGGAGCTAATTTGAGCCATTCAATCTTACGTTTAATCAAGATTAGATTGATATATATAACTAAAATTTCACATAACATATGAAAACATATCATTCATCCTCACCAATATCCCATGCATATTTTGGTGTATCCTCATTATTGTTCTTACCCCTCCATGAGCGGAGACAAAGATTTGTATTTAAGGTAAATGAATGCTCCTCTTAGTTCTAATAAGAAAAAATTCAATATGAAATAAATAAATAAAATGTTCTCAAGTGGTTACTTTGTAAAATTAGTGTAAACCAACTATACACTATTTATTCCTTCTCTTTTATTTTTGTTGCATTCATATTATTTGTGTTTTTTTGCATAGAATTTAAATTTTTATATAACTGAACCCTAAAAACAAAATCGATGCCACTTGGTTCTGCACTTTTTCCAGGAAAAAATAATTGCGTCAACTTAAGGAAATAATTTTATTCAGAAGACCATATATAGCAAGTCCAATGATGTAAATCAATCAGTAGATAGAACAAAATATTGATCAGCCTTTTAGCGGAATTAGACAAGGTCTAATTGCTTGAAAAATAGAGCAAATTTAATGCAATAAGATCTTCTCATGCTTAAAAAGAGTATTAGCTATATGATTGAGAAATTTACTTCTGCTTTAAACGTTCAATCAGCACTCAATTTGTTGTGAGTATCTTATAACCAAAAAAAAAAAAAAAGTCTTAAAAGGTTCACGAGATTTTGAAAACGGCGTCCAGCTAGACAATTGATTTGCGGGGCTTGTCCATGAATTACCAAACACTATATATCACTCAATGAATTCGTGCACGGAACAATTACAACGTATGCACATAAATTTTCCAAAGATAAGGTGCGCGCTTATTGTCACAACTACGTGTTACAATATTCATGCATTTATTGCTCTATCATGAATAAGAATGAATGTGAAGAAGCCATAAACGTTTAAAGGAAATGATTTAGGCTTGTCATCCAAAGAAACTTGCTACATATTATTCATGTGTGTAAAATAAGTTGCTTTTGCCTTTTAGTGAATGTGCGATCATGAGCAGCACACGAACAGATATTGATTGGGAAGATGGGATAAGAGAATGAACGATGGAATGCCACCTACTTGATTAAGTCAATTTTAGAGTTCCATTATTGCAAAAATAGTTTCCGTTTAGCAATGAAAAGTTTTATCTACGCATGCCCAAAAAGGTGAGACTCAAATCAAAGATTTTTTTTTTTCTGTAAAAGAGGGAAGGTATGATTAGATTATTACTAAATTTAGTATAAGGGTTATTACAAAAAAAAAAAAAAAAAAAAAAAAAAATTAGTATAAGGGTTAGTGCACATAGAGATGATTACGTTACGTAAAGGGGCTTCATTTTTTCATACGTTGACGATGAAGTTTCATTACGAAAAATCCTTTGACTGCCCACAGCCAATATGTGTAAGTCGGGTATAATAATTCATCTCGCTAAGGACAGTAAGGACGCTCAAAGGAGACCATGACAATTTAAGTCTTTTGTAATTACTTTATTTTATATATATATATATATATATATATATATATATATATATATATATATTTGTTGATCAGATAATAAAAGATATTTGTTAATGAGTTATTTGATATACACCGCAAGAAAACCAGCATTTTGTGGCGGTTAAAAACGCCGCAAATTACTTCATACGATGATTTATGAACTGCCGCGGTTGACACCATCGCGAGGTAAAATAAGGCAATTCTTATGAACTGCTGAAATAACCGTCTTCAAATGATATTCTGAGGTTGTTATTATAACCGTCTTCAAAGAACATTGTGAGACGATTATTATAACTGCCTCTAAAATACATTCTGAGGCGGTTAATATAACTACGTCCAACAACATTATTCGAGCTTGCATATGTAATACTTCTAACACTAATAATTTCAGAAGAAAATATTCCTAAACAAGAATTAAATCAAACAAGCATATGCATACTCTTCCACCTGCAACATAGCAGCTATTAACTGATAATCAACATTACACTCCACTAGACTTCATATTCAATAATTTTTGTAAATGAACCACATCATAATAATCAATGCAATTTTGACATGGAGTAAGAATCTAAACAATACACACTAACAAAAACAAAGAATAAACAGCACTTCATTAATAAGATAATAGCCAAAGCATATTTCAGCTATCCACAAGCATGTTTGTTTACTATATTCTCATATAAGGTACACCAAAACCAGATTACTTTGCAATTAAACTTCGTTATAGTCAACTCTGTTATGCCTTCTTAATCTTTATAGAGTAATTAGACAAAAGAACTCTCAATTTGCAATTGAATTTACTTATTCATTGACAGAACTGAACAATAATTGATTACTGAAGATGTGTCAATGTATAAATAAAAAAATTCTTGGATGAACTTGGTTTACCCAAACTAGATGCATTTTGATGATAATAAAGTATTGATACATTATAAATTTTATTAATTAATCATTACTTAGTAGTAGTAATTAATAATGTTTAATGCTTTAGTAAGATAATTACATCATATTATTATGTACCATAAAACATAATTTGGAATATAGCAATAAGTCACCTTAATTGCAAAACCAATCATCTGGATTACACGATCAAATACACTAGTGCTTTCAGCTTCAAATGATTTCCGGTGAAGAAGACATTTGTAAATGGTAAATAAAGCAATAGGCTTTCTATTCTAGAAGCCAATATTTTTTGTAACGCAAATGACAAGTGAATCAACGCTCTACAGTAAAACAATAGTATAAAGTTAAAAACAATACTTTTACATGATGAACATGAAAACTAAGAATTAGGTTTAAGCACATACATATTGGTCAATGTCAGATCTTCTCAATTTTGCGTCAGATTCCGTACTAACCTGTTTCATAGGTGTAATACATGTATCCTGCAAAGACAACTATTTTTATATTCCAAAAAATGCATTGATAAAACATTTCGCTTTATCTTCTTGGATCAAAAGCCTTGGTGCTCATAAGAAAAAACTACACTCGGAATCATGCTTTGAGAAAGACTTAATTATTATTATGCATCCAATCTAACAAAACTAAAACATATATTATTACATAAGAGTGTATATGTCGGTCGCACAATTACTCGGCTCTCATTAATGTCGCAAGAGAACCACCATGAACAACAGATTCTAGATATAATAAAGGGCTATTCTTTTTCTTGTGTGCCTTGGCCTCACTAAAACAAAGCATTTATTTAGAAATAAATCTAAGATAGAAAAATTACTAAGAAATTACAATTAGGAAAATATAAAACATAATATAAGTTGCTACAGAAAGTTAGAATACCTTGGAACTAGCTTGCAGCAATTGAGAAGTTTGTTCGTGTGATTGAAGATCAGTTTTCAAGCTCAACTTTGCAGAGAAACACGACTGTAACAATGCAAGAATACGATCGATTTTTTCCTCCATCGATTCAAGTCTACGTTCAATATGCTCCACGGTTGAAGATGAAAGAACTCAAAGGTTCAGTGTTGTCTTCGAGAACTCATAGGTCGTTATGAAGGCCTATTTTTTGAGAAATAACTTAAATGTCTTTATTATAATCGCCTCCAAATGACATTCTGAGTCAATTTTGTAGGCGATTTGTGACACTAAATAATGGGTTCAAGTTTTTAAAAGGCAGTTAGTTAAACTTCCTCCATAATGATTTTGTTTAATATACCAATTAAGTTATAGAAAGTCACCTCAATTCTCTTTAAAAGAACAAAAAATTTTATTATCACACAAATTTTATAGTATTAAATTCAAGGGTCTTTGATGGACTCTTGAATATGTCTCTTGATGTATACTTATATTCAAATGTAGGTGTGTGTTGGACGTTTAGCAAGTGCACTAGTCGTACAAGTAATAAAATGATGAGTAAAGATCGTTCCCACGAGGAATTGTGTTCAAACACCAATATACCATAGAAAACTAATTTGAATCAAATAAGAATTTGTAAAAATCATGAATAATTTGTCACCAGAAAATTGATTGTAAGTAATTTGACACGAAGTAAATATGGATTAAGAATTAATAAAACAACAAGTAGTCAGAAAACAACTTTCCTCCATAATAACCCATGTAAAAATCGATCATATGATGAATTCCTTTCCATGTGATGTTAATCAACCTTTTACTTATCATCAAGATGTAATCCCTTACTACCCTGATAGATACATTAATCAGAAACCCCAATCCCTTGGTGATCTTTTTCTTAATACATGCATGAAATACTAAAGTTTTAAGATTACATCAGAATTCTAGCATCAATCCCTTGAGTACTAGAATTCTGATGTTGAGATTATCAAATACAGAAGTCATATAAACATCCCTGTTCTATACTACTTCCTTGATAGAAATAATTAACTCAGAAAATCTCAAATCAACACATGAAAAATACTTCATCATATTAATCAAATCAACATAATATTATCATGGAGTTCCATTGCATTCAGACTACAAAGATTCTACTCATACATGACTAAAGAATAGATAAGAGAATAAGAAGCAAACTTCATTTCCATGTTAAAAGTCTTCAATCTCCAAACTATTACAAAGAAATCCTAATACAAAAACTAAACTAAAAGAATTTAGAGAGAAGTCAGACTAAAGTTTAAGAGAGAGAAAGTTCAGATCCCTCAGATCCAGATCCCCCTCTAAGTGTCAAGGCTTTGCCTTATATAGGGTTACAATTAAAAACAAAAAACTGATGTGGGCGCTAAAACGTCCATAAGTGACCGTTTTAGCGTCCATACTTTACGTATGCTCAACTGCTTTTAACTGATTTAAACGCTAAAACGTTAAGGAATGACCATTTTAGCGTCCAAACTTGGTGAATGCTCAACTAACTTTAACTGACTCCAACGCTAAAACTCTTGATTTGGACGTTTTAGCGGTGAAGACCAGAATCTTTTTTCCACTTTAGGGCGCTAAAACGCTTATTGCAGGCCGTTTTAGCGCCCAAGACCAGCAATTTTCCATCTTCTTAGTGCAGAAGCGCGCTAAAACGCTCTGTGTGCACGTTTTAGCGCTCATCACCAGCAAGTTTTGGCCTCTTCCTGTAGCAGGGCGCTAAAAGGCTCAGTGTGGACGTTTTAGCGCTCAACACTTAGGCAATTTTTCTCCTCTTGAGCTCTAGAATCTTCTTCCTTCTCCAGTTGTCTTTCAAGCTTGCTTTTCCTACAAGAATCATACAAATTTCCAATAAAGCTCTTGAACTTGTAATTGAGGACATCTTAGGACATTAACCTTGTTTTTCATCATTTAATCACACAATTTGATCCTAATTCCTGCTAAAAACCATGATGAACTAAGGGTTCATCAATGTGTGTTAGTGTCTAAATGTGAGTTCTTATATAAAGGGGAAGGGAGAAGGAGGAGCAAAGGTCATCCAATGCTGGACTTCAAAGTGAATGTGGGATGATTTTCTTAATGTGAAACAGCCATCTTCGAAAATGTATATCTAACACCAAAGGATTCAACTCAAAAATCTGAATAGTCAAATTAAAGTATCATAAGAGAAGAACACACTGATTAAATTTGAGGATGATCCAATAGTTAAACAAAGAGACCTCCTTCTTTAAATCTTACTGTCTGACCGGCCATGAACCGCCTCTAAATGTGCTTTAGAGGCGGTTAAAATAACCGTCTCTAATATACATTTGGAGACGATTGACGTGAAATTGCCTCTAAATGTGTTGTAGAGGTAGTTAAAATAATTGCCCCTAACACATATTCATTAAATAACCACGTCTAAATATTTTGTAGAGGTGGTTAAAATAACCGCCCCAATGAGCAACAAATAATTGCCTTTAATTTGTGCATTTAGAGGTGGTTATACCCTAACCGCCTCTAAATATGCTGGGGAGGCAGTTCAAATAACCGCCCTAATGAATATTTAGAGGCGGTTATTATGTTACCGCCTCAGATTAATGTAAACACTAGAGAAACCGCTTCTAAACAGTGTTATGAAATCCAGTCAGATCAACCTGGAACCCGACGAACCGATCATCATACCAGTTCGAGTCAAGCATCAAACCGGCCATGCATCGGATCAGCTCAAAACTCGGCCAAAATATATGACCCGATCGAGTTATGCATTTTTATAATAATAATAAAAAAACAAAAACCAAAATTTTTCATCTTGTCAGAAAAAAGTGTAAAACTCATTTTAAAAAATTTTGTAATTTTATTTGCTAGTAGTATAATGATCTCAAATTTCATCTTTCAAAATTGAAGCAATTTACGAAACAATAAATTAAGAGAATGTGACATATGTCATTTCAATGTAAATGAATTTGAAAAATATAAGTTCACAACATCTCACATTTTTAATGTCATTGAGAGGTATACTTATGGGGATTCTGAGTTGCAATTTAAATTGACATAGTAATATGATACATTTTTTTTTTTGGTACATATATGATACATTTTTTTATTTGTGCTTTATGAACTTGCAAAAGTGTGTTTAGGTAATTTTTTTAGTTTATTTACTGAATCTTGTTTAACTCGTTTTAAATATTGAGAATATAATTAAATTTATATGTTTATATTTATATATATATTTCTATTTTTATATATATTTATATATTCAGTTCGACCAGTGACCCAGTATTCTGACTGGGTCGATGCCTGGTCGGATTTAATAACACAGCTTCTAAATGTAAATTGGAGGTGGTTTAAGGGAAAAAAAACCTCAATTTATTTAAATTGGAGGTGGTTTAAGGGAAAAAACCTCAAATTAACCGTTTTTGCTGATTTTCTTGTAGTGATATATGAAATAACGATTTTATAATTATTTGAAGGAAAAACTATATCAAATTAGTTAAAGCTCGAAAGATTATATATTGTTTTAATGCTTCCGACGATTGTATACCAAAATTCTATTTTAGAATAAAACTAGTTTGTATTTAAAAAAAATAACAAGTATTCTGTATATTGTACGGATATTTTTATATTTAGGTAAAATATAAAATATATAAATTAAAAATGAAAAATATTCAAGATTACAAATTGGACACACAAAATTAACTCAAGTAGAATCAAAAAATTATAAATTAAAAAAAAAAAACTAAGATAGTAGACTCTAATTTAATATATATAAAGCGGATAAGATTTTTTGTTGAGAATATTGCTTTAATATTATGATATTTAAGTGGCTTATATAATTATTTCATATTTTATTGTCAAGGTGCTAAACGATGACTCTTCTTTATACAATTATCAATTAAGTTCATCTCAAATAAAAATTGAATTTAATTATATTAGTGATCCTTTTGTGCCTAGTTGCTTGGGAATACATAACATTGACACGGAAAGAAAGTATTGAAAATAAAATAAAATTAGAGGAAATGGTGTCAATATTGTCTTCCATTTAAGAACGTAAACAAAGAAATTTATGATTACTAGATTTAAGTGGTAAACAAATACATACTTAATCAATATCTCAATGAGATAATGCTTAGTTATAACAATTATATTGTATTATGAGTCTTACATATATTGATTTTAATAGCTTCTTTTCACATTGTCAACGGTCGAGTGAGTCATGAGTAGGGATGTCAATCCAGCCGAATTGGATCAAGACCAGAAAGCAAACGTAGAATGAATCTGTAAGCATGATAGAGTATTGATTTTTTTTTTTTTTGTAAGCATGATAGAGTATTGATTACTTCTCTTGCATGTTTCTTTTTTAATTGGAATGTAGTGGATTTGCCCCATACAGTTTGCTTTTTGGTTTTTATTAACCGCCTTAAATATTGCCTCTCTATTCTGCATGTGTTACGCGCACATTTTTTGTGATATACACCATTAAGGTGTGTCTGTGCTGGCTTTTCCTTGTCATAGGTATAGTTTCAATTAAAGTAGGAGATCATCCTAAGAGCAAAAATAATGCCAAAGAAAAAAGCTAAACCTTTATCTTTTTGAAAGAGGTAGGCAGAATGTTTTGCTCCACACCATTCTTTACTTCCCAGAATATATAAAAGAGGTAGGCAGAGAGCATTTCATGTACTTAGGCATTTCTTAATTGACTTATATTATATACACAACCGAAGCACGTTTAAATTTCATATGTCCCATAAAACAATACCTATCCTACTGAAGAAAATATAAAGAACAAGTGCGCTGTATGGTATATAGAATAGAAACGAATACTCCCTTCAATCGAATTTACACTATATAATTTCATTATTGTATTAATAAATCATTTAATGAATTTGATTTTAAGTAAGCAAGAATATATTATTAAAGGGGTAAGATCAATTTATATTGATGTAAGTATTACTTAATCTTAATAGTTGATTTCACTTATATTTAATAGTTCAAATTTATTATTTATAAGAGTCATTAGATGCAGATAGAATACTCGATAAAATTAGATGTAAGATTTTTTATTCTTACACCATTTACACAGATATAAGTTAATCATGTCGCATTATTAGAATCAACATATAAAACCTTATTCCTTAAAATAAAATTCTTTTAAAATTTAGTGGGAGAATAATAATGCGAATAAGTGTAAATAACTCTAACTCGTTAAAACCAAGCAAACTATCAAATATTTCCCATTAGCCAGAGAATTAAGTTTTAGTCTATTATATGATAAGAAATATTTGGAAAATAGATTCTATTTGTTCCCTAAACCCGTAGAAAGGAAAACTAATGTTAGTGCAAGTGGCATATTTTTTTTTTAAATTTATGTAGATATACATGTACGGTAAAATTCTTATCCTTGTACCCAATGTTTTGAGTTTTTCGTGGGACTGAAGTGTTTAAGATCTTGATTATATACCAGATTACGTGGCAACCATTTTGCTTATCTATGTAATCATAGTACTCTATTTGCTTTCATAATATGTGTATTACTTTGGAGCAGAGATATGAGATTAGAATAAACTAAATAAATCCAAAATGCTAGATGCCCTAATAGGCATCTAAATGCTCAAATCTTCAAAAGGTGATTCGGATTGTTTCTAGAAACGAAAAAATTGAAAGTTTATTCTTCAACCTAGTACATGACAGATAGAACTCTTATTTTGCTGTCTCCCCGGTATATTATAATGCTTTTCCTAAACATAAGGAACATTTATGCGATAGAAGCTACCACGCTAGATTCTGGCTAGTAAATATGCACTACATATACCCTTGTTTTATTATTTTTCTTTTTAATTTTTTACACTTTTTTTAATGCACTACCAATATTATTTTAGAGATAACCCACAGCTAAGCGATATAAGGGAATAAAATAAAATTACAACAACATTAATAACAATTCATAACTTATCTTTTATAAGTATATACTGATTTGATGTGATCTTCTTTATTTTTAATATCACAAGAACATCTCTCACAATTTTTGAGATTCTTCCTTTAATATGAGTCTTGCATCTTAGGTCATTTGTAGAAAATAATTTCAACTAAAAAACTTAAGCTTGTAAATGAAGGTCCATCAATGATTTATTATATTATATCTCTCTGACACACCCACTTAGCAAGAGCCCTTTGAAGTTGATGTGTGGATATTGCACAGTCTTATTTTTTTTGGGTTCTACCTTGTGTGCTGAGTTAATTCCATTAGAAAGTGGGAGATGATGATAAGGGTTGAACTCATGATCTTCTGATCATCTTGGCTTTGATACCATGATAAGCAATCATCTCATCTAAAAGCTTAAGCTTATAAGTGAAAGTCCATTAATAAATTTTGTATATTATATCTCGCTAACATCATTTGTTCAATAGACATTAAGTTCTTCAAACCTTTTACACATCGTAGCTCTTGCATTGTGCAAATAGTATTATCTTACATTTTTAATTTGACAATATCGTTTTCTGCTTCTAAGGCATAATCATTTCTCGTGAATGTAGATCCTTTTGTGACATATTAATAAGTGCAAAATCGGTTCCATCATGTATGTGCCAAGTAGCTCTTGAATCCACTATCCAAATATCAGTGAACTAATTTCTGACTTTAGAATTGATTGGCACTCCACTATATAGGATTTCTTTTTCATCAGAGGTATTGGCAACATATTCTTGAGAAGTAATTTCTTCACAAAGCCTTTTGTGTATTCTTCTTGTTATGCTTACATTATTTATTTAAGTGTCTTCTCATGCTACACTTATAGTATTTGAAATTCTTCATTCTTCTTGACTTTGATTTACTCTAATTTTTGTTGGGCTTTCTCCTTCAATGCTAAGCCCAAGCCCATTTAAGGGGTTTACTAAAAATCATAACCCTAATTTCCACCTCCTCTATATATACTCATTAGTTGTGGGTGGAGGCTAGGTCATACATATGAGATAATTTTATTTGACAGATATTTGAGAGAAAATTGTTTGAGCAAAGCTTTATGCTTTGCATTTGAGAGATCTCTAGAGAGAGTTTGAGTGAAACATCTCTAGGGTAGTTTGATTATCACAATTGTTGGAGAGGTTGAGTTAACCACCACATTGGTGTATTTGATTCGTTGTAACCATTATTTTCATAGTGAATTTTCGATCTGGACTAGGTCCCGTGGGTTTTTACTTCTTCATTGAAGAAGGTTTTCCCACGTTAAATCTGGTTGTGTTCTTCTTCTCTTTCTCTCTCCTGTTTTGTGATTTTTCGTTTTTGATTTTTTCCGCTGTGCTACCTGACCTGGTGAAGTTCAGGTCGAGGTATTGCCGAGATCCGAGATCAGGATCTTGTTGATTGACTTCCGCACAAAGGCCCCTGAGCCGATCTGAGGGAACCAAGTTTTCCCAACAGTGGTATCAGAGCCCGAGTTCGACGGGTTCTGAGGGAGACGAGATGGAGACCAGTGGCATAACCAATGATGGAGACATGTTCAAGTTGACCGCAGACAACTTCACTTATTGGAGACCGATGATGGAAGATCATCTCTACTAAAAAGATCTATATGAGCCCATTACCCTTGATGAGAGACCGGCAGACAAGACCGATAAGGAGTGGGAGATCCTGAGTCGGAATGCGGTAGCCACGATCAGGAAATATATTGATAAAAGCCTCTTTGAGCACGTGTCCGAATTCACGAACGCGTATGAGTTGTGGACGAAGCCGGAGTCCATGATTCAGAAGAAGACTCCCAGGAACAAAGCACACCTGGTTCGCCGACTTGTTAAGCTTGAATACAAGGACGGCATGAGCATGATTGAACACCTGAACACCTACAAAGGTATTGTGAATCAGCTGTTAAAGGCTGATGTGAAAATTGATGAAGAATTACAGGCATTGCTGCTGTTTAGCTCGCTGCCAAAAAGCTGGGATACTCTGGTAGTGACCCTGAATAACTCGACTCCAGATGGAAAATTGAAGATGGATGTCGTGACAGACAGCCTCCTGGGCGAAGAATCCAAGAGAAGAGAACGAGGTACTTCGAGTACGTCTGAGGCCAATGTTGCTGAGAACAAAAGGAAATCTGACTCCCGGGGTAGAAGCAAAAGTCGGGGTAGAGGTCGTGACAGACGAGAAAAGTCCAGAGGTCGGTCAAAGCCGAAATATGAGTTGAAGTGCTTTTACTGTGGAAAGACAGGTCATAAGAAGCCAGATTGCTGGACCCTGCAGAATGATGAGAAGAACGACTCTGTGAAGCCGGATCAGATTATTCCCAAGAAGAGAGAAGACAAGAGCACCACTGCGGTGGCTGCCAACCCTGATGCCGAGATATTCCTCCTAGGTGAGGATAATTATTTGAATGTTGCATATGATGATTGCACCTGGATTGTTGACTCTGGTGCCTCCTTCCATGTTACTCCACACAAAGGTTTTTTCTCCTCTTATCGAGGTGGTGATTTTGGAGTCGTGAAGATGGGAAATCAAGTGACCAGCGAGATTGTTGGTGTCAGTGATGTAACTCTGACCACAGATGTCGGATGCCGACTTGTGTTGAAAGATGTAAGGCATGTTCCTGACATGCGTTTGAACCTAATCTCGGTAGGCAAACTTGATGATGCCGGGTTAGTGAACTACTTCGGTAGTGTGAGATGGAAGTTGCCAAGGGAAACTTGGTCGTGGCCCGAGGTAAGAAGGAAGGCTCCTTGTACGTGATGCAAGGAAAGATCAATGGCGGAGAAGCCAATTCTGTCTGAGATGAACCTAGCTTGGAGCTATGGCACAAGCGCCTCGGCCACATGAGCGAGAAAGGGCTCTAGATCCTGAACAAGAAAGGATTATTGACCGGGTTGAAAGGCCAAGCGTTGGAGAGTTGCACACACTGCCTAGCTGAAAAGCAGCACCGGTTTTCTTTTGTGAGATCGGATCAACGTAGACGACGCAGGTATATTCTTGACCTCGTCCATACTGATGTCTGCTCCATGTCGAAAAGACCCCTTGGAGGAGCTCAGTACTTTGTTTCATTCATTGATGACCATTCCCGCAAAGTGTGGTTATATTTGTTGAAGTCTAAAGACCAAGTACTCCAATCCTTTAAAGAATTCCATGCAATGGTTGAAAGGGAGACTGGAAAGAAATTGAAGGTGGTCCGATCTGATAATGGTGGTGAGTATTGCGGCCCATTTGATGCATACTGCAGAGTGGCCGGGATTCGACTTGAGAAGACGCCCCCCAAGACACCTCAGCTGAATGGACTGGCTGAGCGGATGAACAGAACTATTAAAGAGAAGGTCCAAAGCACGTTATCCAATGCCGGATTGCCGAAATCATTCTAGGGAGAAGCCATCAAAACAGCTGTTGACTTGATCAACCTCTCACCATCACGGCCACTTGAAGGAGAAATTCCAGAAGAAGTCTGGACAGGTCGGAAAGCGGCCTATAATCAATTGAAAGTGTTTGGATGCCGAGCTTTTGTGCATATCCCTAAAGATGAAAGGGCCAAACTTGATGCAAAGACTAAAGAATGCATTTATCTTGGTTCGCCGAGATGTGAGTTCGGGTTCTGACTTTGGGATCCAATCAATAAGAAGATAGTGAGAATCCGAGATGTGATCATTCATGAGCATGAGAACATTCATGACATCTCGAAGCCCAAAGTCCGGGTTACTGTCAGACGTGAATAACCCATCCCTCCTGTCCGAGCTGAAGCAGGGGGAGAAAATCAAGAAATTGAAGAAATTGATGATTAGCAACAAGCTGAAGATGACCAAGACACTGAGGTTCGAGTTGATGATGAGATCTGGGATGAGAATGATGAACCAGGTTCTCAAGCTGAAGAACAGCCGAGATATCCAACTCGAGAAAGAAGACCCTCTATGAGATACCCATCTGATGAATACACCGTTGTTGCTGAAGACGGTGAGCCTCAGAGTTATGATGAGGCTGTGACGAGCTCAGAGAAAGAAGAATGGGAAAAGGCAATGCAAGACGAGATGAAGTCTCTGCACGAGAATCATACTTATGAGCTAACCGAGTTGCCAGAAGGAAGACGAGCTTTGAAAAATAAATGGGTCTACAAGATTAAGAATGAAGAGAACGGGCAAAAGCCGAGATACAAAGCCCAGATTGTAGTGAAAAGCTGCAATCAGAAAAAAAGAGTAGACTTTGAGGAGATTTTTTCTCCTGTGGTGAAAATGACCTCAGTCCGAACCGTGTTAGCCATGGCGGCTTCGATGGATCTCGAGGTAGAACAAATGGACGTGAAGACGGCATTTCTTCACGGTGACATAGAAGAAGAAATTTATATGGAGCAACCTGAAGGGTTCCAAGCTCCAGACCAAGAAGACTTGGTATGTCGGTTGAAGAAGAGCCTCTATGGCTTGAAGCAAGCACCTCGGCAGTGGTACAAGAAATTTGAATCATTCATGACTGATCATAAGTTTGAGAAGACTGAAGTCGACCACTGCGTATTTGTGAAGAGGTATGAGGCCGGAGATTTTCTGATATTGTTGTTATATGTTGATGACATGCTTATTGTAGGGAAAGACAAATCAAGGATAGCCGCCCTGAAAACGGCGTTGAGCTCGTCCTTCGCAATGAAGGACCTCGGCCCTGCAAAGCAGATTCTCGAAATCAAGATCATCCGAGATAGACAGAAGAAGCTATTGTGGCTGAGTCAAGAGAAATATATTGAGAAGATACTGAAGAGATTCAGCATGGACAAAGCCAAAACAGTGAGCACCCCCCCTTGCCGGACACATAAAGCTGAACCAGAAGCAATGTCCGAGATCTGATGAAGACAAAGATGAGATGATGAAGGTCCCGTACCAATCCGCCGTCGGAAGCTTGATGTATGCAATGGTTTGCACTAGACCCGACTTGGCGTATGCTATTGGAATGGTAAGCCGGTATCTGTCAAACCCCGGCAAAGAGCACTGGGAAGCAGTGAAGTGGATCTTTAAGTACCTCCGAGGTACGATCGAATTATGTCTCCGATTTGGAGAAGGCAAAGTCGAGCTGCAAGGCTACTCGGATTCTGATTTAGGGGGAGATGCCGACTCGAGGAAGTCGACTACAGGATATTTGATGAGATTTGTCGGAGGAGCTGTCTCTTGGCAATCAAGACTTCAGAAATGTGTTGCACTATCGACAACTGAGGTTGAGTACATTGCCGCTACTGAGGCAAGCAAAGAGATGCTGTGGATGAAGAAGTTCCTCGTGGAACTCGGCCATGATCAAGAAAAGTACGAGCTGGGTTGTGACAATCAAAGCGCAATCCATCTTTCGAAGAATTCGACCTATCACTCCCGCACTAAGCATATTGATGTGAGGTATCACTGGATCCGGGATGTGGTGGAAGGTGGAGAGCTCGAACTCGTCAAAGTGCACACTGACCAAAATTGGTCCGACATGATGACATAGCCGGTTCCAGCAAGAAAATTTGAAGACTGCTGTGAAGGAGCCGGGTTGATGCTGAAGCCGACGCATTGAAGTCGGAGGGAGAGATTTGTTGGGCTTCCTCCTTCAATGCTAAGCTCAAGCCCATTTGAAGGGTTTACTAAAAATCCTAACCCTAATTTCCACCTCCTCTATATATACTCATTAGTTGTGGGTGGAGGCTAGGTCATACATATGAGAGAATTTTATTTGACAGATATTTGAGAGAAAATTGTTAGAGCAAAGCTTTATGCTTTGCATTTGAGAGATCTCTAGAGAGAGTTTGAGTGAAACATCTCTAGGGTAGTTTGATTATCACCATTATTGGAGAGGTTGAGTTAACCACCACATTGGTGTATTTGATTCGTTGTAACCATTATTTTCATAGTGGATTTTTGATCTGGACTAGGTCCCGCGGGTTTTTACTTCTTCATTGAAGAAGGTTTTCCCACGTTAAATCTGGTTGTGTTCTTCTTCTCTTTCTCTCTCCTATTTTGTGGTTTTTCGTTTTTGATTTTTTCCGCTGTGCTACCTGACCTGGTGAAGTTCAGGCCGAGGTATTGCCGAGATCCGAGATCAGGATCTTGTTGATTGACTTCCGCACAAAGGCCCCTGAGCCGATCTGAGGGAACCGAGTTTTTCCAACAATTTTAAGTCATATCGAGCCACGTTCCATAATCTTCCTCTCATCATTGACAAAGCCTTTGCTCGTTTTCAACTTTCCAATTTATCTTCCTTGTTTTTCTAACTATATTTTTCTTCCAAAAATAGTGACAATAGTATCATTGAAAGTCAGATTTGATAAGTTCTTTATTTGTTATATTGATGTTAGTTGATGAATCATGTAACATTTAAAGTAAAAGCTCTCCATATTCATTTTCTTTTACATTATAATTTAATATGTGATACATTTTTGGATAAACCGTATATATTCTCCGCATGAGACAATCCTATTTAAGTCAAGAACATCCTCATCGTGGTGGGGCTAGCTCTCCCAAATGAAGATTTTTTGCATTCAAAAGAAATTGAACTCAAGACCTTGCTTAAGAAGAATCAAACATGTGCCACTTGAACCAACTCCCTTTGATCAATATGTGATCCATTATTATTGTGGATTTACTCCTTCAAAGAGTATAGTGTAAAATCCCTCAATTATTAATAGAGGAACGTTACTTAGTTATTTTGAACTCTAACTATGCATGTATATTATACAAAAGAATTGAAATATAAGTCTTACAAAAAATAACTTTATTCTGAAATATCAAAGTACAAACCATTAAACCAACACAGAGTATTAAGTAACTCATATAAAATACAATATTACAACACATAATAATACAGACTTTATTGGATAATACTTCTGTCTTGAACACACATAATATCTACATTGACTATATCCTCCACATCTAAAAACACGCACCTAATAAGATATTTATCCTAGTAAAGATAACATATATATATATATATATATATATATATATATATATATATATATATATATACACACACATATATATATAACATTATCTGCCATAATATTTTTTTAAGTATGGATTCTTTATCTATCAGAGCTCTGTACTTTGCAATGATGTCTCCTGCCTCATCTTGTCTAAGGAATTTATTTCTTAACTCAAGAAATTCAGGTTTTGACTATATGCATATTTAGATTACCTTCTACGAGGAACCCCATAAACTTTATAAACTTTTTACGTAAAAAACAAGTGGATACCTCCAAAAAAATCACATAAAAAGAAATTACAATTTATAACATACTATTACTTAAATTTGATATCACAGTAGAACAATTATATCACTATAGTAAATCTTGAAAAATATAAGTTATATGAATTTATTTTTACCATCCGAAATTTACCATAAAAATTTTACCGCACAAAATTTAACGTGGCAATTTTCACAAAAATTAAAGACACAACATATCAATATAATAAATATGCAAAAATGTAAATCAACAATTAAATATGAGAAAATAGTTTGTCCTTTTAAAAAACCTAAGTTGTGTCCTTTTATCTCTTTATAACTATGTACTTCAGGAAGTATATAGTATAATATTAAAGTTATATTTTTTTTCTCTTTCTTCAGAAATTGTCGGCTATTGTGAAAAGTAAAAAAAAATACAACTTTAATATTATAACTATTACTCCCCGAAGTACATAGTTAAAAGAAGTAAAATGACATAACTTAGATCTTTTAAAAGCACAAAACATTTTTCCATTTAAATATATACATAGACAATATTTATCACATATATATAACAATATTCATATATATGTTAATATATATATATATATATGTGTGTGTGCTAAAATTATTTTTGCAGCTGCTTTACGTACAGCAACGACATGTGTATAGTTATGATTTCTCACATTTAATGTTTTCATCCTTTGTATGGTTGTGATTTCTCGCATTTAATGCTTTCAAGCATATATATGGCAAGTATTTGATTGTTGAGCTGCTATACGTGCAGCAATCAAACACTTGCCATATATATGCTTAAAAGCATTAAATGCGGAGAATCATAATCATACAAAGGATGAAAGCATTAAATGTGAGAAATCATAATCATACGCTTGTCGTTGTTGTATGTAAAGCGACTGCAGAAATGATTTTACCATATATATATATATATATATATATATATATATATATATATATATATATATATATATATATAATAACTTGGAATTGTCATAAAGATTTGGATTATTCTCCAAACGTCAGGCGAATCCAAATCCTAACCAGAATAAATGAATTATATATGAATTGACACCATGTGCTCAAATAACGAACATTCTCATTTCATAGGAATGTAAGCTTTATTCACTAATATTCTGCTTCAATGGGCATAGAGAAGATATTTATTTATTTATTTTTTTTGTATGCATAGAGAAGATATTAAATTTAATTAGCCCCGACATATATAGTGCAATTCATTTAGTTATTATATTTCTCATTATACGTCAAAATCAACCTGCCCATTTATGTGTTCTCTCTAGAATTCAATGGTTTCTAACATTTGTAGAGGAATCCGAACCTCTTGGTAGGCATTAAGGGAAAAATTATAATACATTGCAAGATGCAAAGAATACAGCATATACTCGCTATGAAACCCCATGTGGCAAATAATGTAGTGTTAAGCTAAGTTAACGCATGTATGTTAGAACCTTTGCAGTATATATAGGAAAAGAGTATATTAGTATATGCCCAAAGTACTGAATCATCACTAGGCATGTGTGCAAGATGGATAATGAAATGATGGTTACTTAACTTAAAATCTTATCCATGTCAAAGGAGACAGCATGGAAAATTTGTATAACTAACTAATTAAAGTGGGTCGACATTCCTTCCCATCAAATTTTTCTAGAGAATTCTTTATTAATTTATAGAACCAAAGTCGAGAGCATCATATTCCAAGAATTTTCCACTAATGCTTTATACCCAAGTTTGAATTAAGTCTGTACACAGAATACATAGATTATTGTTTGAGAAATAAACCGTACGCATACATAATGGAGGAAAGGGGTATAGAATTTAGTATGGCATCTTATTCTAGCTAGATTACTATGAGCGATTTATTCACTGGGATGACGAAGTCTACCTTGATGGAAGCATCGAATATCTCTAACAACTCATTGTATTAGTGGAAGTCATAAATGTAATCTTCCCTCCCACTTTTTCTAGCTGAATTTTTTTACTATAGAAATCACTTTAATTTTATTGGTGATTCAAGAGGAATCTGGGTCGAAGAGATTTGTACAAATCTATATCAAGTTTACATGAAGATCATCATCTGAACGGTTGCCCACACAACCATCTCATCCTCCTCGAGAGATAGTCTGGAAGATCTGCCACAGTCCAGCTTCAAGGAGGTTGTTCGTGCTGCGGCGCTGAGGTGAGCTGTTCGTGAAGAGGAATCCTACAAGGGAAGATTCTACACGACACCTGCGCACCGAGAGGTAATTGTGAAACAAAGATGATTCGGTAAGCATACCAATGTACTAGGTCCTAAACCGCTTCCGCATAAATATAAGATTTCCTACAATTGGTATCAGAGCCTTGGCTGTACATTGGTATGTGAATCTAGTTTCACTATTCATGTAATTAGTTTTGCTTCTTGAAATGTGGCACCTAGGGTTCTAGGATTATGGTATGAATCTAGCATGTGTATTTTATAATTCATTTTCATAAAGGTTTAAATTTTAATCGGTAAAAATGCTTTAATCCATTGTTAGGGTCTCTCGTGTATTTCTCGATTTGTAACAAGGAGGCTAATCCCATATGATTAGGTTTCCTCCTTGCTGTTTTTGTTTATTTTTGGAATTTCTGTGTATTTTTCAATATTTTGTAAAAATTCAAGATCGAGAAATCGCGAGGAAGATGCGCAGTCAGCACTGTCGGAGACTTTTCGAGGACTTAACAATCTCGGAATGGGGCGATCTATATATGGTTGGAAAGATGACGGAAAGACGAACGCAACGGTGGGTGGATCACCGCCATCGGAGACTCCACGCTCCACCACGCGCCTCCACAAGCGTCTGAGAGTGGCCGTCATTCTCCGGCAAAGAATGGGAGAGTGAGGGAGCGTCCGGCCACCTTTTTGGGCGGTTCCGGTGGCGGTGCACTCATCTCTACGTGGCGGTCCTTCCCCTGGAGTTTCAGCCTGATTTGACTTCGGGTGACGGCGCGGCAGACCTGACGGCTAGGGTTCCTCTTTCGCGTCCTAGGGTTTCTCGCCAAAGGATTGGGTCTTTGGGCTTTGGGCCCATGGAAACCCTAAAGGGGCTTGAGACAGATACTATGGGCTAGGCGAAAGTTGAATTCCAAAGTTGTAACATTTTATTTTATTTTCTTTAAAATAGGAAGGCCATGGATTAAAGTAATTATGTTTTATTATTTAATGCTTTTATTGATTGGTATAAATTATATGATTGATAACATGCTTTATTGCGATAACATGCCATATAGAATAGGTGGTGCCATATTGTTGCATAACTTGTATGATTGCATGAGCATAATAGCTATTATGTCTTCAGCGACTAGTATGATAGTTATTATGGGATTATTTTGATTTTAAATCATCCTAAGAAATTAATTAATAATTATTATGATTTTTATTAAAAATCTAGATTAATAATTGAATTAATTAATTTTGGATAATTAACATCAAGACAAATAATCGTTATGGAAATTATTTTGATTTCAAATTATCCTCATAAATGATAATTATTATGATTGTTGCAATCTAGATTAATAATTAAGTCAGCTATTTGGATGATTTAAATATAGAAAAATAATTAGAGAAAATTTCTTGAGAGAATTCTTTTATTTTGCGAGTAATTTGTGGGTTTTTCTGAAATGGTCATGGAATAACACACGCTGCATACAACATTCATGTATCATGATTGTTTGGAGCACACGCTGACGTAAAGTGACCGGATTTCAGGACCTTAATGCTTTCAAAATTATGTTAAGCTTAGTGCACGTTTATCGGCGCTCTTACTTATATAGTTTTTGAAATCAAACAAAGGATACTCTCAATTAAATAATTCTTGGAAATTTGAAAATGTTGCTTATGTTGAATGGAAGGAGATTTAAATTAAGAGATTAATTTAACCTTCAAGCGCATTATAAGGACCATTAATAAAATAATCATGTGAAGTCCCATCGAATAAGCATGATTGGATTTTATTAGATTGGACCTAAATAATTATGGGAGGAGATTTAAATTAAGAAATTAATTTAACCTCCAGGCGCATTGTGGGCCTATCAATAAAATAATCATGTGAGGCCCCAACGGATTAGCATGATTGGATTTTATCGGGCCTTAATAATTTCAAAATTTTAATAAAGTATTGTACGGCCCATCGTCGATAATACTAAGTTATTAAAGATAATTTTGAAATTAAACAATGAATTCGACAGGGCTTATGAAAATTCTCAAACAAAAATGTTGAATGGGTGAAGGTTTTAAAAATTAATTAATTTTAAAACTTGCGGGCTCCATTTGTGGGTTTATTAGTGAAATGGTTATCGCTGAAGCCCCATCGGATAAGGATAATCAGATTTCACTAGATTAAATCTTAATAATTTCAAAATTTTAGTAAAGTATTGTACGGCCCATCGTCGGCAATGCTTAGACACTAAGGATAATTTTGAAATTAAACAATGGTTAATTACGTTCAACTTTGGTAAAATTGTTAACCCTCCCATCGAGGCTCTGGCAATGGCACTGAAGGCCCAAATAACAATTTTGGTTTTTACAAGTGACTTGCCCATCGTAAGCCTTGTAAAGATAAACTGAAGGATTGTTAACAATAAACAAGAGTAGTTATGAGAATCTACTTGCACTTCGTTTGTTTATTGCATTATTTGTTTGTAATCGTGTGCTTTATATGTTTTTCAGAAAATATCTTAGAAATGATTTTGAGTCGAAAACCTCTAGATAGTACCAACTATGAATAAGTGAAAAGCAAATTTTTGATATTGTTCTAAAACATGGAAGCTAAAATTTGTCCTGACAATGCGAGGGCCATAGGTAGATATGGTAGTTCGCTGCTATATTATTGTCAGTCTTTCCAAATACTTGCAGAAGCAAGTGTACATGATTAAGAGTGGAGTAAAAATGCTTCAGACTCTTAATGACATGTTTGCTGCGTCTAGCAGCTCTGCTAGACAGAATGCAGTCGGTGCAGGTTTTGCTAAGAGTCTTGTTAAATCCAAAGGGAAACCCAAGGGTGGTAACAAGAACAAAATGACTTGGTTATCGGTTGTCAAACCAGTTGCTATGAAGAAGCCGCAAGGCAAGTTCTTCAAGTGCAGACTGAAAGAAAAATTGCCCAGAGGTGATGAAAAGAACCTGACATGGGCATATCAAGGCCTGATCAGTGAATGAATTATTGATTCATGAATCACTGATTATGTTTGTTACTCTTGATAGTAGTTCAAACATGGCATGCCTGTCAGCAATGGACATAGATATTTTAAGCTTGAAAATGGGAACTTGTGTCTGCATTTGCAGTAGGACAAGTTATTTATAAGACTATGGTTTTGGGTGACTGTTTATTTGTTCCAGATTTCAAGAGGAATTCAATTTTTGTTAGTTGTTTTGGTTAAAACATGGGTTGACAATACAATTGATTCCTCAGTTACATTTCGAAGTTCATCTTCGTCTTGTTTGTTCTGGTACATTGTTTAAATAGTCTTTATTACCTATGTCCTATAACCTTTTTAAATTTGTTATGTTGAATGGAAAGGATGATGAACAAGGATTTTCACCAAAGAAATAAAAGTTTCAAATGAAACATAACTTTGGCCTTTGTGATTGAGTCACATTATCTCAAGTAGAAAATATGTTTTAGTTAAAAGAGATACTGAAAGTTCAAGAATCTTTTAACTAACAGCTACATGTTAGTCCTATTTGGAAGGTAAAGTGGCCAAGCAATCCTACAAGGGCCAAAAAGGTTTGCGCAACTATTCAACTGGAACTAGTACATACTAATGTATGTGGACCACTTAGCGTTCAGACCATAAGAGGTGATGAGTACTTCATTATATGAATGTTTACTCTGGATTGGGACAGATGAACCAAGTGCGCCATAAGTCTAAAGCTTCTGGAAATTTCCAAGAGGTTTAAGTCTGAGGCAGAAAAACATGTAGGTGTTCGAATCAAAAACACTTTGGTCTGACTAAAGTGTTGGCTACCTGTCTGGTAAGTTCAGGTCTTACCTGATTTAAGAGGGGATAGTTTTCGTAACTGTCAACTCTAAGAACGCATTAGTTGAATGAAGTTGCAGTATGCAAAAATCAAACATTTCTAGACTTGGTGAAGATCATGTTCAGTTATTCATCTTTGTCAATGTTGTTCAAGGGAGATGCCTAAGAGAAGGAAATGTACCTTCTTAACTTGGTTCCGTCAAAGTTTGTTGTAAAGACACCTAAAGAATTATGGAAAGGGTGCAAGCTCAGATCAAACCATATTCGGATTTAGGGTGCTACGGCACACGTCCTACAACAGCAGTCAAATAAGATGGAATCTTGTATGGAGGAGTGCATTTTGGCTACCCTAAGAGAACTAGGGATGATTTCTTATTTAGTCTTAAGGACAAGATAATCTAAGTGAGAACTCACATGATTTTCTTAAAGGAGGACTAGATGAGAAATTATAAGCTCTTAAGTTAGGTTATTCTTGATGAGATTTATCTCAGATCAAGAATTTCCAAAATCTCTAGAAGCTTCATCCACTGTTCCCTTGATTGTTCAAGAGGGGATAGATATATCTCTAAGTGAACAAACAAGAGAACCATGATTGGAAATTCAACATGATAATATATAAGTGAAACTAGTAGAAATATTAGTATCACATGTAAAGGAACAATATCATGGATAAACGGATCCTCAAGAAATTGAAGATCCATCATTTGACCCACTATTTATTTTACCTATAAATACACAAGGTCTAGTGCAGTACATTCGTAGTGGGAGAGAACCTTGTTAACTCTCAAGTTGTCTCTTGTTGAGTGACATTGATCCTACTAGTTACAATAATGCACTAGAAAATGTTGTTGATCAAGTGTTGCTCAAGCTATGAACAATGAGATGAAATACTTGTATTTCAACTCCGTTCGGTCCTAGTAAAAACACCAAGAGGGGTAAAACCAACAAGGTGCATGTGGACATAAAAGGCAAAGAGAGGATGGACAGGAAGGTGAGAAACTTCAAAGCTAGCTTGGAGGCATTTTTTGCCAGACGCCATGCTTGAGTCTATCCAGATTCTCTTGGTTGCTATAAGTCTCAATTATGAGATTTAATTTTGGGAGTTGGATGTCAGGATATCTGCATACTACAACCAAAAAGGGTTTATAGCAAATGGGTAGAAACACACGGTATGCAAGTTGTGAAAGTCTATTTCATAGTCTTAAGCAAGCATCCAGGTCTTGGAACATCAGTTTTGATCAGGTTATCAAAATTTTGATTTTGAGAGAACCTTGATGAATGATGTGTATTTGTATGTAAAGGATCCAACGGAAGACAGTAGTTTTTCTGGTACTTTATGTGGATGATATGCTCCTTATTAGAAACAATGTGGAGGTAATATCAAGCATAAAGAGTTGACTAAGTTAGTGTTTTGGTATGGAAGTACTGGGGAAGCCAATTATATTCTTAGTATAAAACTCTTATGAGTCCGGAAGAATAAGTTGTTGGCATCACCTCAGGCTACTTACATTGACAAAACTCTTGCCAAAATTCAACATGAGAATTCTAAGAGAAGAATTATAATTCTCAGATGTGGAATTCATCTTCCTAAGGAGTGACCAAAGACTTCTAAGAAGGAAGAATGCATGAGCAAGATATCTTATGCTTTGGCAAAGGTAGACTCACACATATCATGTTGGGCGTTAAACCAGACATCTGTCACGTAGTGGGAGTAGTGAGATAGTACCATTTTGAACCTAGAGGAATACTAGATTATTGTTAAGCATGTACTCAAGTATCTTTGGAGAACGAGAGATTATATGCTGGTATATTCTAGTGGGAGTCTTGAAAAGCTGAGTTTTCAAAAATTCAGTTATTTCAAGTGGATATTGACTCAAGAAAATACACCTCGAGCTATGAGTTTTTCACTAAACTCAGATAGCATTAGAGGTGGATCTTGCAGACCCAGTTACTAAGAGTTTGCCTGAACTTGTGTTCGAGAGGCATGTTACTTCTTTGGGTCTTAGGAGGATCCCAGACTTGCATTAAGCAAGTGGGAGTTATTGGTTTCATTGTGCTCTTGGAATAAGACGATGAAACAATAAAATCATTTTCTGAATTTCATAAATAAGGTTTTATTTATTTTGCGCACTATTTACAAACATAAAGGTCCGGATCAAATTGTGGAGTATATGATCATATGGATACGTTCATGGAGGACATGATCATAGGATCTCACAATTTATGAATGGAGTCACAGCCGTTAAATAAAGTTGGGCACTTTATTCAGGCTGCAATATTTTATGAAATGATTTTGTCTGAATCATTGTAAAATATTGGTGTGAATTAACATTCACATTGAAAGGATCAAGGAGAGATTTGATTAAGGTTGTTTTTCTGTCATAAGGTATCAAATCTCCAGTTAACTATAGTTATGTGATTGCTCTTAATCCTGAGTTTATTATAAATAGGTAATCAAATAGTTTTCATTCTTTGATTTACCAACGGGTGAGGTCCGATCTTTTGACGGCCAATAACTCGGTGTTTTGGGAGTGAGATTATTTGATTATCAGTATTTATGAGATAAACAACAAGGAATTTATAGGAAATGTCCCCTTGATATATTTCGGTACTTGGATATTAAAGACACTGGCCAGTGCATGTAATCCATTAGAGAAATTATCAAAGTCAAGGGAATAAATAATTGATTGGGTTACAGAAAACTAATCAATGAATTATAGACATTCTATAAAGGGGCAATGCATATTAATGTTATAAAGGTCATTAATCTTGGAGTTCACGTTCGGGCTTTTAGTGGAGTAGCGCCGAATTAGATAATCTTGTAAAGATTATCAGGAGCCTTGATCAATGACAAATGGTAGGTCCCCAGGCTAGCTCGAGACAAGGGATGGGGTATATTATCAGATGATGATAACTTATGGGCTACATGGTCTTGGGTTTACGAACTCAAGTTTGTATCTTAAAGAGCAAGTGGGAGATTGTTGGATATATGCTCTTTTGGTCACTAAAGTCCTATTGGGCTTCAGTGAAACTTGAGCCCATGAGGCTTAGGGTTGAGTTATGTCTAAGACCTAAGCGTATATATTCAGAGTTTTCTCCTCTTGTGCCTCAAAGGTGATCAGATCATCAGAAACAAACCTAAGAGGCAGACGTTCATCATCTGAACGGTTGCCCACACAACCATCTCATCCTCCTCGAGAGATAGTCTGGAAGATCTGCCACAGTCCAGCTTCAAGGAGGTTGTTCGTGCTGCGGCGCTGAGGTGAGCTGTTCGTGAAGAGGAATCCTACAAGGGAAGATTCTACACGACACCTGCGCACCGAGAGGTAATTGTGAAACAAAGATGATTCGGTAAGCATACCAATGTACTAGGTCCTAAACCGCTTCCGCATAAATATAAGATTTCCTACAGTTGAGACTTGAGATAAATATAATTAAATCAAATCCAATTTTGCGCAATATTTAACTTTTTTTTTATTCCTAACGTTCATGTGCATCACTCAGTTACTCTTTTATAGAATAATACCACTTTCACAGCCAAATCATAATTAGTATAAAGTTGATAATTAAATGTTTGTCAAATTAATATCATAGAGTTGCTAAAATTTTTTGTGTAATTTAGGGGGTGTATTGGATTGAAATTTCAAAGATTTTAATGGATTATTTTAGAACAAAAAAATCCGTTGGTATTCGATTAGAATTTTAATGGATTGAAAAAAAGTCACGTGATATTCGATTAGGATTTTAAAGGATTATTTTAGAATCCATCCAAATCCGTTGGTATTCAATCAAGATTTTAAACAATGGACTCACAATCTCGTGATATTCAAAAATCCGACGATTTTAATGAATTTTCTATTAGTGTAAATTTCGTAAGTTTTTTTAGTGAAAAATATAAATAAGATGTCTTTCTCACAGTCTCACCATAACCCCTAGGGTTTCTTGAGATTCTTCTATTCTAGTGTTTTCTTCTTCCTTTGGCAGGTTGACTGCTCAAAATTGGGTTCCGTCATAGGAGCTTCGTCAAAATTAAAAAAAAAAACATATTTTTGAGCTATTTTCATCACAAAACCACCCAGAAACAACAAACCAACGAGATTTTAATATAATCTATCTCAAAAATAACATATTTTTTAGCCATTTTGGAGAAATTTTGGAAGTTTAAAAAGTGATTTTTCAAGCTATGGGTCGTGGTTTTTCTTGACACAAAAACGTGTGATTTTTGTATTAAAAACAACATACACCAGTGAAAGAATAACAGGGGAACTAAAAATCTCAAACCAATTTTCGTTTTACATTAATGAAACAATATCAATTTAAAGAAAAATTAAAACTTTCATAATCTGAACCCTATATTTCGTAACAATACATTCATGAACGAAATTCCTTCACTATATAGGAAACAATTTCAAACAATTTTTTTGTCAATAGATAACTAAAAGCTTGTTCCTCAAAAGTCCCAAAGCAATTTAAGGTTTCAATGTATCGATTGAAAAAAATTTGAGAAATTTTCTAAACTTTCATGTAATTAAACCAAAAATTTCAGATTCGAAATTTTCTTAAAATATTCAACGAAAATATGCATATGATATATGGTTAGAAAACTCTCATCACGTAAAACAAAAATTCCAAGGTTTTCAAGATCAATTACAAAAAATTCCAAACAAAATTCTATCATGAACTTTAGGTTCTATATGCAAATTTAGAATTATTTTTATAATTAAAAAAATTGGGTCTTATAATCATATATGCATAGCTTTGATACCAAATGAAGAAAATAATTTTCAACCCATTAGATATGTGAAAAGTTGTTGTTTAGTAATTTTGAATGTTGTTAAAAATTATATTATGTTTTACTGATTAAGAAAATTATATTAAGTTTTACTTTTTTTATTAATTTCATTGCATTTCTTTGTTTTTTTTTTTTTGGAGAAGATTATACTTACAACCTATTTTTGTTTACAACCTTTTACAACCATATCTTAATCGTTGATTTCCGTCAATCAATGGTTATTATTTTCGCAAATCAAACTCATTAATTAATATTTAATTTGCAATGAATGATAATCGTTGATTGACGGGAATCAACGGTTAAGATATGGTTGTAAAATGTTGTAAACAAAAATAGGTTGTAAGTATAGCCTTTTCCTTTTTTATTGACTCTTGTAATTTTGAATGTTTGTTAAAAATTCATATGATTTTTTAAAATTTTATAAATCCATATTGTTCTTTCAAATCTTATAAATTCTATTAAAATCCTTTAAAATCCAATCTTATGAAATCTTGATTGTAAAAAAAGTCTTTTAAAAAAATCTTTAAAGTCCCTCCAATTTTAAATAGTCTTTTAAAATTTATAAAAAAAATTAATTTAAAAAAAAATTTTAAAATCTTAATTCAATACACTCCTAGTTATGTGAATGTGACTAAAATACTGGTGAGGGTTGTATATTGAGAAACTTCCCGATATCCTCCTCAAGCATTTGAATATGCTACCTAAAATTAGCAGTAACATGCAATTGATTATTATATTTGTTTCAATAACGGGTTAATTAAATATCAGAATTGAAGTAATCATATACAAAAGATTAGTCTTCCGGTTCCTATTAAAAATAAAATCAATATTTTTTATACTGAAACAGTTAACCATGCAAATATATTTTGTTTCCAAGATGAAAATTCATTCATATAATATATAAAATATAATATTTTAATTTGAGTCTACCGTCAGTTACGAATCCAAAGTTGGTTTACGTAATTGGAGTGAATGATTGATTAATGATTTTATATTATATCTCTACGACGTATCCTCTTATTGGCATGAAAGAAGACAATGCATGAGTACATGTAAAAAATTTCACAATATTTAATTATTATTTTTTAATAAAATGAGATGGTAAGAATCAAATTCATGACTCTATAGTTTCGAGATTTTAATATCATGATAAACAATTAATCATTTCAACCTAATAGCGGGAGCTATTAAGTAAGACTTCATTAATAATTTTATATTATATATCTCTTAACATATAGCAATTGGTATAAGATGAATTAGATCTTTGACAAAGTATTGAGAGAATTGTTTTGGGACTTGCTTTGGATCCTATGCGCAGGTCTAAATGGTTGGGACTTGCGTGGGCACTTGTTCGGCCTTTGCCTTTCGTAAATTTTTCTCTCCCACGTTAATCAACACTCATCATGCCTGATATCGTCACATTCACTTGCAAAATTACTGTATTACTCTAACAACTGCCACTTTGTTATCAATGGCGGAGCCACATTGGAGCTAACTAGTGTCTCGGCACTAGTTGATTTTCAAACTTTTTAGAATTTGGCATGTGTAGAAGTTAAAATTTGATTGCTATACAAAACAAATAAAATGATGGCAGGGGCTAAAAAATTTGAAGCGGATTTTTGACACAGGCTAATATTTTTTTCTAAACTTCCTCCAATTTATTTGGGATTCTGACTAAAATGTCACTGTTCACCAACTTTTTTATCTAAATGTCACGCGAACAGTGTTATTTTCCAATCTGCCACGGGGGCAAGTTCGCTATCCGATGTAGCGAACTCAGTTTGCTGACGTGTCACATTTTTAGTAGATAACAAGTATCAAATTTAAAATAAAAAAAAAAATGAAGTTCGCCTAGCATGTAGGCGAACTTGGTTAAAATCAAGTTGGTGTCCACTAGAAACGTGACACGTCATCTAACCGAGTTCGCTACACCGGGAAACGAACTTGCCTCCGTGACAGATTGGAAAATAACACTGTTCGCGTGGCATTTAGATAAAAAAGTTGGTGAACAGTGGCATTTTAGTCAGTGTTCCAATTTATTTTGGAGATCACACACACAGAAAATACAATCCATTCACACACATTTCCTCTCAGATTCATATGTGTGTGATCGATAGAATTCTGATCATCTCTATGTCAAACACCTTCATCCCCGCTTTGAACATTGAAATACAGTTTCTATCAATAGGGCTAAACACTTTTTGGTTTCACACTGAACAAGAGTATATACAAAAGACTCAAGGTCCGAAAGTCTCATGCTCAAGAGTGATCATTGCCAATAAACCTCACACCAAGCATTTGAATGACGACGTACGTCACCATTGTGGAATATAATAATGTGAGGGGATCAGAAAAAATATTTGGGTAAAGAAATAATGATAGATTATATTTACAAACTTTTTTTGTTTACAAACTACACTATCTTCTTCCGGGAGAACATTAGGTTTCACTATGTTCTCCCGCGAGAAAATAGTGTAAATTCTTCCCCAAAAATATATATATATATTTTGTCCTCTAATAATAAGTTGGTGAATCAGCTGCAAGTGGGCTCAGAGTATCACCATTTCCTTATTCTCTCTCTCTTTTTCTCCTTTTTGACTATAAATTCAAAAACAAAATGTAATATGAGTTACCGTCTGTTGGTCTAGTGGTGGAAGACACGCTGGCCAACATAATGGACTGAGCTTCAAACTGTGCATGGTTTGGACGGTTCAATGTCGGGATTATTAACCCATTGTTCATCACAAAGACCATCTTTAATTTCGGCTTCATGAAATTACAAGAGGACCGGTTTATAATCAACTCAGTCCAATCTATTTTTATAAACAATGAATCAAATTTTACACAGGGCAGATGTTTTTCTTCTTTTTCATTCTACTATTATGATTTGACATTACGTGTAAATTTGACTGATAAAAGAAAAACTAAAAAAAAAAAAAAACTACAACAACTAATCGACCTTCGAACTACTCCTAAAGAGTTAAATATAAATTAAATTAACCTCTAAAATAGTTATTCATCCACAAAATGTTAGAATCACTAAAAGCAAATGTTAAAAAATCCTATCATTATCAATCATGCATGTTCGTTACATTTATATTAAAATTTTAACATCAGTAAAAGTAGACTTTTGCACTATCTTAGTATGATAGAGATAGAATTATTATTGTCTTCCATCGAACAACTTAATTTCTTAAAAGACTGATATTGACATAGTATTAAATCCTTCATTGCTAAATGGGGAAATATTCAATCCATTCACTCACATTTTTTATAATAATTAATTTTAAGTATAAAGAAAAAATAAATTTCTTTTGCCAATCTAGAGGACGCACCTGTTAATTAGATGTTGACATAATCTTCCAACTCCAGTGATGAAGAGAGGGAGCAAACATCCTTAATTACTAAGCAAACGTCTTTAGTTACTTTATCAATTTTATTTGAATTCTGTAGCACTATAAAAAAAATGAATAAATAAAATTAATAACCATTAATTTTTAATAGAAAAATATGTTATTTTAATATTTAGCACTATAAAAGCTTTGTTTTCTTTCCTATAATCGGGTTTCAGTTACCAAGTAGAAACCTGACCTATATTATTACAACAACAACAACAAAACCTGACCTATATAAATTAAATTACTATTCAGAAAGGGGAAGGATCTGTTTACAAATTTTTTTGAATTTTTTTTTATAAATTACACTATTTTCTCCCGGGAGAACATAGTGAAACGAGTGTTCTCCTGGGAGAACATAGTGTAGTTTGTAAGAGTTTGTAAACAAAAAAGTTTGTATATATAACCTGCTCCATTCAGAAATATGATTAAATTGAAGGGATTTACTAGTCTACATCAATAGAAGATAGCATGTCTCTTATCACTCTCACAATTATATAGTGGGATCCACATAATTTTAAATTAAAAAAAAAACAAAAAAAATGAATAAAAAAATTCTTGTCTCTAGAAAACACACTACTCTCTAATGGCTGGAAAGTAGTTTTTCCCAAAATTGAATTACAATGTTTGCGCCCCCGAATAAAAAACTAGCTAGCTAACTAATCATATTTTACATTTTAACACTTTTAGAGATTTCATTTAAACATATTTAATATTTATATATTTGTAAATAATCAATTCAATCCAAAATCTTAAAGTGTTGGATGAGAGCTTTTTTAATGGTTTATATTATTCTCTAACACACTGCTTCACGCAAGAGTCCTTTAGGCTTGAAGCGTGAATATTACACAAGCTCAATTTTTGGTTTACCTTGTATTTATTTTAATTTTACTATAAAGTAGGGACGGTGATGATCGAACTCATGACCTTGTGATTACTGATGATCTGATACCATATAAAGAACCAATTCAATCCAAAATCTCAAAGTATTAGGTGAAAGCCTTTTTAATGATTTATATTATTCTCTTAACATATATCTCGTTACCTTTCAAATTTTGTGAAATGAACAGAAGAAAAAAGAGCATTGTTTTCTCATATAGACATGCTTTTGTGACTGGCCCACGGTGTTCAAACAAATGTGAATATCAAAAGCATGTAGGGTCAAATGTATGCAATTGTTTGTTTAAAAAAGAAAAAGAAAAAAAAGGAGCAGAATGTAAGATGATAATGTACATAATGTAAACAATATGCAATTGTTTTCTCATAGACACAGAGGCTCTGCAGGGGCGCACCAAAATGTTATGCTATCCTAATCAGACCAGCATTTTGATGGCCTGTCATTGGCACCATTTGCCTGAACCCTCAGATTTCGTGCGTACATTATCTTTAACTTCCTACGTGGAAATATATGTTTCTCTTGCATTAAATAATTTACCTACTATAGAAGAAATATGTATATACAAGCTTCCCTTCTTAATTAGCTTTTCCATACAAGTTGATCTTATATCAAGATCAATTTCAATTATTGGCTTAATTATAAACAAGACTTAGAGCCTATTACAGTGTTTGAGTTGCCATTTGGTCTATACCACACAAATTCAATGCTTTATTATGCTAGCCCCTCTAGTTTTAGAAACTTCTCATCTACCATTTTTCATAAATTAATTAATATATTTCTTTAAGCAATGATTCGACACCATATGCACATAATTGCCGAAATTTTAGTTTAATATAATTTTCACTGAGATAGGACAAAGTTTTGTGCACATGCCAAAGATGGGAAATGATGTTCATTTTAAGTGGTAAATATTTTGCTTTAATTGTGCATGCTACACACCTTGTTTGTCAATCAAATTCATTCCAAATCCAAATAAATTGGTAAGGAGAATGAGTAATTGTGCACATTAATTTTATAAAGTATTAAATAATAATTTAAATATATAGTGTCATGTGCAAATGTCTTTTTCTTTTTCATGCATAAAAAACTAGTTGAGAGAGAGAGAGAGAGAAAAAGGGGCAAAAAAACAAAAAACCAAAATAGCGTATCTTTGAGTCAGCTATCTCAAGGGCGCTGTCAGTTCTCCACAATTGTAATGGTGATTTTGCAATCCATGTCTAGGAAGAATACTGAAAAGATGTCACCTTTGTGTGTTTGAGAGAACAAGGGCCAAGGAGTGAGAAGAGCAAGAGTGAAAAGGATACACAAGTTTTTAAATTTTGTAGCTTTTTATGGAAGGTCCCATCATGTTCACGAGTTGGCCTAGGTAGTGGGCTTAGAACCAAGGAATAGAACACGGAAGCTGCTTCACTACAGCCACTATTGCCATTATCTAGGTACCGTACTGATATACCAAATATATTAGCAGCCTTATTAGATGTCATCACAATATTATGCTGCTTATCCTAAGCACATTTGTAAATGCAATATGAAGGAATTATTCCATATGAAAACCATATACTAAAGTTGAGCCTAATTTACCATATCCCATGTACAAAGATTCTTCCATGTAGCAATTGGAAGTTGCCTAATCCATACCTTCAATAATTTATAGAATGAAAAATTGCCACTGAAAGTACAAAATGGATGTTGGATATAATTTCAGATTACTAGAAATTTATACATTTTCCTTTTCTTGGCATAGGAAATAGGGGGGGCAGGAGGTGTGGTTATGTTCTTCTATGGGTTTGTAGAGGTACAAATTTGACTTGTCACTACCACTCACCATCCGAAGTCTCAGAATTGAATTGCCAAAAATTGAAGAAAATGAAAAATGCTTAATGATTCTTTTAAGTGATGGGTTCATCTTACGAGAGCAATGGGCTCTACTTTAAATTGAAACAAAAGGGGGTGTTTAATGGAAAGTGGAGAGGTTATGAAAAATTTCTAGTTATCTTCAGTTAGTGAAAATCAGGCTGGTCTAATTAGAGGGCACCTTTGTGTACTAGCAAATAATTTAGCCAATAAGCTTCAATTTGAATAAATGAGCAATTGTTGACTTAACTTATAGGACACCATCACATTAAGTACCATATATATCAAAAATACCCTTGATTGTTTATTAATACCTCTTGTGCTCAAAATGATTTTTGCTTGCATATTATTGTGGCAAACTTTATATGTTTCCTCCTAAACCAAAAAAGCATGGTCATCCTCTAGATGTTGTCTGAATTGTCCAAATTGTCCCCCCCTCCACACCACTTTAAATTCCCATCCTTTTCAAAATCTTCATGAAATCATGTTGGAGGAGAAGTAATCCTAACCTGTGGTGGTTTGGTTACTTTCCGGCGAACCTTGCCATTGTACCTGCCAAATCCTAAAGTGGAGAAGCATAGGATCTAGGTATATTATAGAATGTGCTCAAGAGCATCAGTACCACAATATCAATCAATCTTTTCCAAACCCTTATATAATGTCATCTTGGGCTTCCATTAAGCACTCATCAGGCAACACACATCACCTAGAACCTCTATTTCTTCTCCCTAAGGTTTCAAAGAACAAATAGAGAAGATGGTGAAGTTCTCAAAGCAGTTTGAGGGGCAACTCATTCCAGAATGGAAAGAAGCCTTTGTGGATTACTGGCAACTCAAGAAGGACCTCAAAAAAGTTCAACCCCTTAATAATACCAACAATACACCCAACAAGCACCAAACTAGTTCTGTACCTATGTACATCATTTCATCACTAAGAAACTACTCTCTATTTGGTCATCAACATAGAGAGCATGGACCAATTTATGTAATCACTCTCTTTCTTAAGACATAAGAAACACATCTTGGTTCAATACTGTTGTATATTTGAATTGATTGATTCATAAGAGTTGCTTTGGTCTTTTTCCAGGTCCACAGGAAACTTGCTTCATCATCTAGTGAGGGGGACATGTATGAGACAGAACTGCTAGAGCAATTTGCTGACACTGACGCTACAAAAGAATTTTTTGCATGTCTGGACCAGCAACTAAACAAGGTCAACAATTTTTACAGAACAAAGGAGAAAGAGTTCATGGACAGAGGGGATTCCTTGAAAAAGCAAATGGACATTCTCCTTGAGCTCAAACTTACATTCAAGGAACAGCAAGGCAAAGGAGGCTCTTCCAAAGATTCCAAGGAGGACCAATCTATCCACTGCACATTCTCTAATGGTACATGATTAACATTTTTTTTCTTAATGCAGAAATTTGAGAATTCAATGTCCTCAATTTGAACATTTATTCACAATTTTACTTTCATTCAAGTTATTTTCTTACAACTAGCATATGGGATATCACATTCTCTTATTTGTTATCATATATGTCCTGAAATGAGTGTATCTTGTGAGTGAGCATGTACACCTATATGCATTTGAGTAGGATTTTTTTTATCATAGGTGAATCTCTTCTAAATTTTATCACACGGTTAAACAACAGATTTTATTTCCCTCATTGTGGTCAAATAAAAAAAATAAAAAAACCCTTTACTTGAAAATTTACTGAACTTTGTAGAAAACACACACTAGGGTCAATAATGATCAGTCAAAACAAATTAGTATAAAATATGAACAAATAATTTTATCATAAAAATAACTTAGTTTTATGTGTATCTCAAACTCTGTTTCACTGCTACAGAGGAGGACTCTGTTAGGAACAGAGGACAGCAAGAAGAAATGCAGGACACTACTAGCACAGATGATTCGGAGAAAAGTGAAGTACCATTTTCAGATTCCCCTCGTTCAGATGAAACTGGGAAGAGTATTCAGATTAAAAGAGAAGATGGGAAATTAAGAACACCATCTGGCCGTATTATCAATTGCCAAGGGAAGAATGTGAAGATAAACATTCCTTTGACAACACCATCTCGAACCTTCTCAGCCATAAGTTACCTTGTCCGAGAAGATTTGCTTAACCAGTCTTCAAGAAAATGCGGTCCAGAAGGTGGCAAGATTCACCTTAACAGGACAAAGTTGCATCATGCTGAAAAGATGATCAAAGGAGGTTTCATTGAACTCTACAAAGGACTAGGATATCTCAAAGTTTACAGGTATGATCATTCTCAAATTTCTCTGGCCATATAATATATAGATTTATTTGTTCAATAAACCTAATGAAAAATATTAGATTTAAGAAGTAAAATCTTATGTTTTCTCCACTGTGTTGATTTTTAGGAACTTAAATATGCTTGCATTTAAAAAGATTCTGAAGAAGTTCGACAAGGTAAGTGGTTTAGAGGCTTTCGAAGTTCAAGTTAAAAAAGGAGTTTCAATTACGGAGAATATTATATTTACAAACTTTTTGTTTACAAACTACACTAAGTACGACCGGTCATACTTCAATCAAGAGTGTATGACCGGTCATACTTAGTGTAATTTGTAAAAAAAGTTTGTAAACGGATTCTTCTCTTTCAATTACATTTGTATTAACAAAGAAAACAATTGTGTGTGGTTTTTCAGGTCACTGAAAAACAAATTCTTCCAATCTATCTCAAAGTAGTTGAGAGTACCTATTTCAATAGCTCAGACAAGGTAAATCACAGGCACAAATTAAAACAGCTTGCACTAAAGACTAAAGTATCTTCCATCATATCAAACTTTGATGAAAAATATGTGAGATATTATATTAAAAAACATGATAAGATTTTGGCCACCAGTTGTTATCCTTGCACCTGAAAGTTCATCGACAATCTCAAGTGGCCAATATCATACTAATTTTCCCCACCAGTCATGCAAATAAAATTAAGATATGCTTGTCTGTCACTTTGCTCAAGAGTTTTTTTTAAACTTTGTTTGCTTATTAGTCTCAGAAATGACAGGTGATGAAGTTAGCTGACGAAGTTGAGGAACTATTTATCAAAAAATTTGCTGATGATAATCGAAGAAAGGCCATGAAATATCTTAGGCCAAGCCAGCGCAAAGAATCACATGCTGTAACTTTCTTCATTGGTGAGTAGTGACTTTTAGTCAAATATTTGGACTATTTATTTCCATTTTTTTATTATTATTTTTTTGGTTATTTTGTCTTCTGGTAATCAATCAGTTTGGTAGAGAACTTTAAGCTTGTTTGCTTTGTGACCATTAGTATCTAAAGAAAACACAACATGGAACCTTTAACCCACTAAGCTCACAAAAGGAATGGCAGCAACTGGTCCACTCTTTGGGTGGATGGGAAGTACAGGCCCCATGCTGCTCTATATCATGTTTAAACCATATATAACCGTATCAAGAATGAACCTAAAAAGGCCCATCACAACATATAGGGGCAGCATCACAATGTCTCTTAGGCCATGGTGGCTAAGTGGGTTTCACTTACATGGTGACACCTTCCTTTGGTGTAATTATTGTGCTCAACCTTGTTTGTGCATGCCTGTTGATTCTATTTGCAAGCTAAAACCAAGAATAGTATTAGAAAAATTGTCAAATTTGAAGTTCCCTACTTATAATCCTTGGTAAATTTAACTGGTGAATTCATACAAAATTGTCAAAGCTTTTACTATAAATAATGCAGATCACAAAAAAATAAAATAATAATAATAATAATAATAATAATAATTAACTTCTAACATTTTAACTGATTGTCTTTCAAACAATATCAGGATTATTTACTGGATGCTTGTTGGCACTTCTTGCTGGATATGTTATAATGGCTCATTTAACTGGCCTGTACAGAAGACAAAAAACTTCAGTTTACATGGAAACTGTGTATCCTGTGCTTAGGTAAGTAAACCTGCTTTTTGTAGCACAATATTTCATTCATATTTGCATAGCACTTGAACATTAATGAATTGCTGTTATGTTTTTGCAGCATGTTCAGCCTTGTGTTTCTACATTTCTTTCTTTATGGTTGCAACATTCTTGCATGGAGAAAGACTCGTATAAACTACAGCTTCATTTTTGAGCTGGCCCCTACCAAGGAACTTAAGTATAGAGATATATTCTTAATTTGTACAGTGGCAATGACTGCTGTGGTTGGGGTAATGTTTCTTCATTTGACTCTACTAACAAAAGGGTATTCTTATGCCCAAGTTCAAGACATTCCAGGACTACTTCTACTGGTAATTATTTTTATTATATGTTAAACTAACTTTTTGCATTTTTATGGTACTTGTCTATTGTCTAATACTTAGGTTAGCTCAGTTGAAATTTCAACATTTATTATATGTTAAACTCACTCCTGCATTTTTCTGGCACTTGGAGGGGTATTATTATCAACATCTGAGAAATAATAGCATAATAAAAAAAAAAATGGGTCTATTGTCTAATACTTAGGCTAGCTCGGCTGAAATTCTAACATTTATTATATATTAAATTCAATTTTGCATTTTTGGGCACTTGTCTATTGTCTAATACTTAGGTTAGCCCGGCTGAAATTTTAACATTTATTATTTATTAAATTCACATTTGCATTCTTTTGCACATGTCTATTTGCCTAATTCTTAGGTTAACTAAGCTGAAATTATAACATTTTTACTACATGTGCAGGTCTTCTCCCTAGTACTGGTGTGCCCCTTTAACATTATATACCGGTCAAGCCGCTATCGTTTCCTTTGTGTGATAAGGAACATAATTTTGTCACCCCTTTACAAGGTAGTGTTTCCCCACCATCATCATTATAACATGTCATCAGGCATAAAGCACAGTGCCACTAATATTTCCACAAAGTAAAAAGAAATTCAAAAATAAAAATTTGTTGAAATTAAAAACATTATTTATTGTGGCCGTAATCTCACTGGCTTCTATCTTGTCTCTTTAGGTTTTGATGCTGGACTTTTTCATGGCTGATCAACTTTGTAGTCAGGTATAGGAAGCACTTTTTCTTATTGGCAATAAAAAAACTTGCTGAAGGGTAAAACTTAACAATTATATTTAACTATTATATCATCACTGTGTAGGTGCCAATGCTCAGGAACCTTGAGTACGTGGCATGTTATTATATAACTGGGAGCTACAAAACTGAGAACTATGGATACTGCATGAGGAAAAAGCACTACAGAGATCTAGCCTATGCAGTGTCATTTCTACCCTATTATTGGAGGGCTATGCAGGTAAAGTATATGCTTTTTGCCTCTCTTGAAGCATATTCTCAAATCCAATAATTCAGAAATGAATAGAACTAATGTCACTCTATTTGATTATAGTGTGCTAGAAGATGGTTTGATGAAGGGCAGACAAGTCACCTTGTCAATCTAGGCAAATATGTATCAGCAATGTTAGCAGCAGGTGCTAAAGTGGCTTATGAGAAAGATGGGAGTATTGGATGGCTATGTGCTGTTGTGATCATGTCAAGTGCAGCAACTGTGTATCAATTGTATTGGGACTTTGTAAAAGACTGGGGTTTGCTTCAAATGAATTCCAAGAATCCATGGCTAAGGAATGAATTAATGCTTCGAAGAAAAGGCATTTACTACTTGTCAATGGTATGCATACAATTGGCACCAAAAAAACTATCACTTATCATGATTAGCCAACTAATTATTGTAGTCTAACATCTTAACAAAGAGGAAAGTAACCTTTCATATTAGGTGTTCATTATAAAATGCCACAAAGTGGAGAATAAACATATTCTCAAAAGAAATGCTGATAAGGCCATTATACAAAATAAAGTGAGATTCCAAATCTAGATTAAAAAAGACAAGATAATAGCAAAGGATTTTATTTTTTAATATCAAGCAGACATTATAGAAACAAACTATGATTTCTTTTCAGATTACAAAATATGGGCCCTCCACTTTTAAAGCTGACCTTGACCATGAATAATAACTTTGGCAATTTATGCAGGGATTAAACCTTCTTCTGAGGCTTGCTTGGTTGCAAACTGTCCTCCATTCATCTTTTGAAAACGTTGATTATCGAGTAACAAGCTTATTTTTAGCAGCTCTTGAAGTTATTAGACGAGGGCTATGGAATTTCTACAGGTAAAAGAGTTAATTAATGTCCATTTATTTCCACTTATGATACATCATATATACATGCATAAATGATGCAAAGTTTATATAACCTTACTCAACACCATTCAAATGATATAAATACTAAATAAAATATTATTGTTCCAGATTGGAGAATGAGCATCTAAATAATGCTGGCAAGTTTAGAGCAGTGAAGATAGTACCACTTCCTTTTCATGAAGTGGATGAGGAAGACTAATAAGGCAATTGGCAAGAGTTGTCATTATTTCAAGGATAAGGGATGCTTCCAGACAAATATTTCAAGGAGCAGATTAGCTGTCGTTATTCAAGTTGATGCATCATTGATCAACTTGATTATTTCATTTGGTTGATTTGCCGAATATCCTCCTCAATTGTACACACAATTTTTCATTACAAGAAATAGAAATTAATGAAAAGTTGCAGTTCCACTAATACTTTGGTAACACCTTGTCATGTACTTTATTATGTTACTGTTATTATCCTGCGTTCTATAAAATTCATAACTGGAGCGAGAAAAGAGAAAAAGCATGCTCTTATGGAATAAAATAACGATTAGGGATGAAAGGTGATAAAAACCAATATAATTATGTAAATATAATTGTACAAGTATCCATCCAATGAATGATTAACTACAATTACTGTGCTGAGTTGTTTCCTAATGGCTACCCAGTTCTGCAAGATCAAGACTGAGTCATGAGCTTTTCCATCATCTTTATGCACAAACTAAGTATCAATTTCTGAAAGTTGTTCATAGAATAACCAAATAGTGCACTTATACAAGTATTTTTGGGTCTTTAACAAGTTATGCCTATAGGCATTACTATGAAACTATCCTTCAATTATTGTCACAAGTAGTTAAGTTACCCGTCACAATTCATGAACCTAACGATAAAAAAGCCAATGAAATGAAAACACAAAGACAATAGGTGAACATAGAACATAAGCTATTATATTGCCTAGTTACACACACACACGTATTAGTCTTGAAATATTTTTTTTATTTACTAGTTATTCCATGTATTGTACGAATTATTTGAATTTAATATTTAAAATTGTAAAATTACAATTTTTTTCATTTAATGAATAAATGTTTAAAATACATTTAAATTAAATGATTTTATTCAAAAAAAAATTATAATTAAAATATTTGAAAGAAATAATTTCACTAACTTATTTTTAATGCAATTTTATTAATTATAAATATTTAGGAAATTATATATATATATATATATATATATATATATATATATATATATATTTGTGTGTGTATAGGGACGCGATCATTTTGACACTGGTATCAAACTAAAAAATTTCACACAAAATCTTAACCATTAATTTTCGTCAATCTAATGGTTATAATTTATTGAGAATTAATAATTAATTAATATACATATATAACTTACAGGATCAACTTCCACCGGTGTAAGATATATATATATATATATATATATATATATATATATATATATATATATATTTCTGCAGCTACTGTATGTGCAGCAATCAAATATTTGCTATATATATTTGAAAGTATTAAATGCTGGGAATCATAACAATACAAATGATGAAAGCATTAAATATGGGAATCATAATCATACACCTGACGTTGTTGTACGTAAAGCGACTGTAGAAATGATTTTACCTATATATATAAATATATATATATATAGAGGTAGGATCCTTTGACACCGGTGTCAAATTTTAATTTTGACACCTCATATGATAGCCGTTAGATAAAAAAAAAATCAACGACTGCACATGCTTGCAAATCAGAGTCGTTGATCTTTTTTGATCTAACGGCCCTCAGATGAGGTGTCAAAATTGAAATTTGACACTGGTGTCAAAGGATCCTATATATATATATATATATATATATATATATATATATATATATATATATATATATGACATTAAACTTATGTTCCACCGACACCGATACAAGATATGAGATATGACACACTCTGACACGTTAATTCTAAAAAATGTTAGATTTTGACACGTCAGGATACATTTTAATATTACATAGCATTTTAAATTTATGTAGTATATATTATATTTAATATTCAAGAATTTAACAAAAAAATGAAGCTAAATGTTTAATGGATTTTATAATTCTCATTTAACATGAGAATTTGAATTTTCCTACACACCCTTCGATTTTCGTGCCAACGTGAGTCCTACACATAATTTTTTCTTACATACGGGTCCCACATGCTTTTTGTCTCTACAACATGAGAATTCAATTCTCATGTTGAATGAGAAATATAAAACCCATGTTTAATACACATTAATTTTGTAAAAAAACATAAAATATCCTAAATATTTATATTTAACTCAATAAAATTGTAATCATAATCCAATGAATCTAATAGTTGGAACTTAAAATGCAATGCAACACAATATTTGAAACTTTTTTTTGAGTCTCAAAACGTGTGTTGCAATGTCAGAAAGTGTCGGATACGACACTTCAGAATTTTTAAAGTGTCGGTGCTTCATAGCATCAAACTAGAAAATTTCGCATAAAATGTGAATAGTTGATTTCATTAATGTAACGGTTATAATTTATGTCTCATATTTATTAATCAATGGTTAAGATGTAGTACAAAACTTATTACTCTTGTAATAGTTTGTAAGTTGATCTTATAGCTATATATATATATTCTTTACAGAAAAAAAAACCAATAATGGCGGCAGGCACAGTCTACAGTGTCCCTCTGTTCCTTGCTACTGTCTCTTCCTTAACAAACAAAAATCCTCAACGTATTCACTCCATCTTCAACCTTTCCCCTCCAATTTCAGCTATCAAGCAAAACCCTCCTTCCATTAGAATCCCCTGGTTAGGTTTCCATACAAAGACCCCTTTCTCTAGGGCATTTTTGTTTGTGATTTTCTCTTTTTGACCAAAATTCTCAATTTGAATCTCTCTGAAAATTAATTTAGAGTGTAATAACAAAAACGCTTTTTTTTTTTTTTGCAGGTCAAGATATTCTGGTGCTGCAGTGGTAGCACCAAGGCTTGCCCGTCGAGTATTTAGAGTGAATGTGTTGGTGGATGATGATTCTGTGACAGCTCCAGAACCAGAATCAGACAGTTCTGAAGCTGTTAGTGAGGTTTTGTTTTCGGCTATAAATAATGTTTCAGCAATTTAATATTTTCTTTTTTTTAGTAAATAGTCTTCTAGCAAATGAAAAAACGAAGAAAATGAGTTATTTGTCTCTCTCTTTTTTGGTGAAACGAGTTATTTGACTCATTTCCCATATGGTTTACAATTTCCTGATTTTTCTGGCCGAGTTAGATATGGAAGACAAATTTGGTTCACTATTAGATGCTCTTAGCTATATTCTATGTTTGAAATTAAAAAATAAATAAAAATGTACCATTTAGTAATGTGCTTAATTTTAATGTATGTGATACAGACAATAATTGTTCTGAGATTAAGTATATTTTTTTTTTCTTATTGAAATTGGTTTGAGTCTGCCATGTTAGAGCAGTTTTTTGTCATTTTAATTCAAGAACTTTTTTAAGAGCCTGTATATGTCTCTTCTCATTCCTGTCAAGTACTGATATTGTCTTTGTTTTCCCACCCTTTTTTTTATTTAAAATAATTTTTTGATGGAATATATATTTCTGGACTCTTTCTTGCCGCCCCCCTTCCACTTTTGTGCTTTATGAATAATTTGGGACAACAATATATTTTGGCTTCAGAATTTCCAATCTCATGCCTATTGTATTAATTTATTTTCCTTCCTAGTCAAGTAAGGTTTGGTTATTGTTGTATGTTTCTCAATTCATTTCCCCACCTAGTGGGATAAGACTTGGTTGTTGTTGTTCTTGAATGTCTATCAGTTCGTTATGTGGCTTTATATCTAGAATAAGAAAAGTATGATTTAGTTTCCTCTGTTATGATATTCTGAAAGCAACTTGTTTTTTGATAAATTGTTACAAACTTAATCATATCTTTCTCTCGTTGGTAGAGATCAAGCATCATCTTCCTTTTAAATATTGGCTTTGTCTGTAATTCTTTTATCTCAATAAATTAATTATGCTTCACATGCACAGGGTGCTAGTATTGACTTATGTCTTCCAAGAAGAAGTTTGCTCGTACAATTTACATGTAACTTGTGTGGAGAAAGAACAAAGAGGCTTGTAAACCGATTAGCATATGAAAGGGGTGCTATTTTTGTACAGGTATCTATTATTTCTTGATTACTTTAGGGAACACGCATACGTTGAATGTAAATGTTTCACAATTTTGTCTAAAAGCTGTTAGCATATTTTTTTTCCTTTTTTCTTTTAGTGGTCTTTTCATGGTTGGCATTTGTCCAATATATTTTTTTTTTTTTTATTTGTTTTTATATAGTTATGATAGGAGCTCTCCAACTTAGTATGGGGGATGGGGGATCAAGGATCTCCCCACGAGGAAGGGGGGAAAAACACATGTAGCACAGGACCTGCTGGAACCCTAGCCTGATACCATATGTCTGGCCCCAGGCATTTGTCCAACATAATATTTGTAGTAGAGTTGTTTTGTTTTCAGTGCGCATAAATTGCAAATACCAATTGGATAGTTTCCTTTTTGTTTTGGAAAAGTATAACATAATAGTTTTAGTGAATGGCTTTACCTCTCGTCTTTTGTTCAATTGGTGATTTCTGCTTTTTAGAATGAATATGACAAAAGATTGAAAGAGAGGATATCTGCTTTCCTTCAGAGATGCAATTCGGGAAAGTATATGAAAGTAAAATAGAAGCAGAAATTTGAGGAGGAGACCAAGGATTAAATATGACATATGGTGTGGTTTTGGACATAGTTCATACACATGCATATAGGGACATATCAAGTGAGAGATATGAGAGGGAAGAGGACTGAACCATGGTCGTTGGATCTTGAATGGATGGTTAGGTTTAAAAATTACTAAAAGAGGTCGTATGACCACTTAAAAACATATCATATAACTATATTTTGTAATCTTGACCACCACACATGCATGATCCAGTGGTCTAGATTTATTCTTCACACTCTCGTTATAAGCCTTTTCTTTTAACTTATATGCCTAGTAAATAAGTATGTTATGCATAGTTCATGTAGTCTAGCTCTTGCTCACTTTTACCTTTGCTGCCTAAGTTCATAGCTTTGCTTATAAAGTTATACTTGATATATGTAGAGAGAAAGAGAGTAAATATTATTATGTTATGCATAGTTAATGTAGTTTAGCTCTTGCTCACCTTTACTTTTACTGCCTAAGTTAATAGCTTTGTTTATACTGTTATATTCAATATATGTAGTAACTTTTTTTTCCATTCAATAATTGTCATTTTTTCTTCTCTTCTTCCCTCTGCCATTGCTTGCTATAAATTAACGAGAGAGTGAGTATGAAATATATTACAGCGTGTATGTAGTTTTATATAACAGTTATTAATGATTGTTTGATGGCATGTAACTTGGTAAGTTTTTTGCTCAAGCTAAAGTTTCATTTTCCTGTCATTTGAATATAATTTAGTATTTTGACTTTGTTTTCTTGGGGTAGAAATTCCAGGAACCCTGTTTGGTTTCTCTCTGAATATAGTCATGCATGGTGTTTTATTACTCCATTCTGTAAAATATTGTAGTGGAACACAAATTTTTCTATCTACCCTCTCATGAAATTTGAGTTTGGTGCTCATCATACAAAGGAAGTAACTGGGTTGCGTTGCTGCATGTACTGAAAGTTCAATAATTCATGGAATGTTTAAAATATTGGATTATGTATGCAAGTGTGTTGAAGTTCATTTGCGCTGATCGTCTTGCTGCTGGTCTTATGGTTACCTTTTATCTTGTTAAGTATGCTTTTGTTTTTGGAAACCTTATTGATGGTCATACCATTTTCTCATGCATTTCATAGTTCTTGATAGACATATTTGTAACATTAGAATTATGCAAGTACTTATTCTATTGCAAGTAATTGGAAGTTCATCTTACTAGTGTGCAGGATGTCTACGGCATCACAAACTAGTTGACAATCTCGGACTTGTCACGGAGCATGACTTTCGGGAGAAAATGAACATGGACTCAGAAATTGATCAAGTTTGATGTGATAACTCAAACCATAAACATTTATATGTGACTTTTCCTGATTATTTCCATAATTCAAAAATTCATATCCATTAATATTTCTGAACAAAAATCACGTCAAGAATAAAAGAAAGAGAGAAAAAAATCGTAGGTATAGACTCATTATTCAGATCTATACATGCGAAATGATTTTATATTTTGCAAACCAAATAACTGCTTAGATTGAATCCATGGTCACTATGAGACTGCTAGCAGCTGTAGCCAGTGACAGCTAGCAAAACAGTAATAGCAAGTCCAGCCGTTGCCCATATATTTCTCCCTTGCTGATGGCTCGATGGTGCACCATTCTGTGAAGTAAAAAAACATAAAATGTGATCAAAACAAAGTGATGCTAATGAAACGCACTGGTAGATTTGGCTTATACATAATTGAGCTGTGTCAGGTCAGCAGTTTATGTATATAATTTATGGGAAATATTACTCTCCTTTCACATAAGATATATTCTCTCATGTTCTCACTTCGATTTTTGCACCTCACCTATAACTATCTTATGTGAAAGGAGACTAATAAAGCCCATAATTTATATAATTGTAATTTGCTATTTCACTGGTCAAAGATATTACCAAATTCAGACTTGGTGCTGGAGCTGGTGCTGTGTCCGCATCTGCTGTAGTATCAGGTGGTGCTGGGGGACTTTTGCGAATAATTGTTGGTGCTGGAGCTGGTGCTTGATGTCTCCTGTGCTTGTGCCTATGTCTTCCTTTCTTGTGCTTGGGGGATTCAGGAGCTGGTGCTGGTGTTGCTGTTACAGGCACCGGTGCTGGTGTTGGTGGTGAAGGAACAGGTGATGGTGTTGGTGCTTGCTTTGTGGGTGCGGGTGCTGGTGTTGCCTTTGCCGGTGCAGGGGCTGGTGGTGTTTGCACTGGTGTTGGGGATATCTTTGGTGGTGGTAATTGTGGTGGCAATGTAGGAGTTGGGACAGGTGGACTCTTTGGTGGTTGTGGTGGTGGAATTTGGGGTGATGGGGCTTTTGGGCTTAAAGCTGGGGCAGCCTTGGGAGCTGGTGGTGTCACAGGAGCAGGTTTGGGAGCCACATTTGCAGGTGGCTGGGTTGCAGTTGGTGGTTTGCTTGTGGTGGGAGGGGATGATGCCACAATGGGTGGTTGTGTTGCCACTTGTGGTGTGCCTGAAGATGGGCTAGTTGCTGTTGGGGTTGTAGGTGGCAACTTTGGTGGTGCTGTAGCTGGTGATTGGGCATTGGATGCTAGGAGGCAGCAGAGGCTTGCTAAAGCCAAAGCCCAGAACATTGCTGCTGCCATTGTACGTTAGGATTTGGTAGGCTAGAGAGGATTTTGCTTCTTATTTATGGGCTATGATAAAGCAGACGGTTGAAACGTATTGCGTGGATTATCTGTGGAAGGAGGAATGTAGCCTTCATGTGATTGCAACATCACCAATGATAATCTAATAAGCAATCTTAACAACGGAAAAAGTGTAGGTATAATTAGCTTTCCTTGCTTAAAGGGCCCCCTGAAATCTGAAGTCGTTATCTTTTTAGACTTGCATCCATTCAAAGTTAATATTATGGTTATCGCGTAACTTGCCTTTTAAGCACACTTATTTTAATAATTCACAATGCTACATGCTAATGAGAACATAATTTTACCTACCACTTCCTATATATGATCTATTGTGTAAGTACGAGGTCTCTATCTATATGAGAACATACCAATGTGATTGCGATGTTTTATCTGTAGCTCAATCGTTCTACATACTCTTGATCTCTCTTTCTTGCAAGTGATGTCAAATACTTCCCATCCACCCGTTCCAAATAAATGAAAAGAAACAGACAGATAGGCTCTATTATATCATTGTATTCATGTCATTATCTATACTAAGCTGTTATAACTTGAAATAAAAGTTGACAAAATTGGTTCCACGACAGCTTAGCTGATTGAACATTGTACTTTCCACAATGGCCATTCATCATGTTTGAAAATATTATTCGGATGCTCATTTAAAACATGAGGAAATATGTGAATCTGCTCTTTTACAAACAGAACATTACGTGAAAGATGTCATGTATCTTGTTAAGTAACTTGGAGGGATGGTGGTGAGTAACAGCCTTTGATGGTTCTTCTTTCTTCTTTTTTCTTCTTAATTGAAAGAATTGCTGCATCACATCAGCACACTCCGTGGCCAAGACCCCTCGTCTTATTTTTATATTTGGATGAAATGGGTGAACTGGGGCAGGTGGAATGTCTCTTGCTTCAGAAACATTTTCTCCTCCATCAGGAAAAAGCCTGCAAAAAAGTTCAGTCACATTTTTTTTTTCAATCTTTGCACGTCCCATCTATAGAAGTGTTCGTTATTAATATTTGATGTGCTGAGCTTTCAAGAATATTTCTAAAAGACGACTCAATTCTAGTTAGGAAAACAAAGAGGAAACCCCTTCCATGCTTAATAGTTGTAATTCCAGTATGTTTCAAGAAATGCAACTCAAAGGTTCTGAAAAAGTAAATTAGCAGCAGGAACCTTCACGTAAAAAGATGTTGACAAATGGGGTTGTTACAGAAATGTCATCTATACAGCATAAGGTAAGTAGAAACCATGTTTTATAGGCTTATTAATGAAATCTCACTGATCAATAAATATGGGATTTGACATCTAAAATTTTTAACAGTTATCCACTTTGTAGTCGAATATCAAATGCTGTTTGCTAGGAAGTATGTTTTACGGTACTGTAGTTCTTTTCTTATTATCATTATATTACGCAATACACTTGTGCGCTATCCATCTTTTTCAATGCAGTTGTTTAAGGCATGACTAATTTAACCAGAGATAACAAAAGGGAATGTAAAGATTCATGAACGTGGATGAATCATAAAGATTCCCATGCCCCTTGCAACCATATAATTATAAGCAATACAAAGAAGCATGTTGACTGCTTACCTAATCCAGCTACCATCAGCTCCAAGAAGCTTATTAGGAGCTCCCCACACAACATTATCTATTCTTGCCTGAAGAATGGCACCAGCACACATTGGACAAGGCTCAAGCGTTACATAAAGTGTAGTGTCCTGAGAGTGGGAAAATTATGCCCTTAAACAAATGAGCCATCAAACTAATTTATCAAGTTGTATCAAATACCAGACCTAAAAGATATCGACCATTTCTCAAGATGGACCAAATTACAAAGTGAAACTTTAAGCAATATTTGGTAAGAAAGAATTGAAAAGGAGGGAAATGATTCATCTACCTGGACTACAATTAAGTCCAGAACCATACATCTTTTGCTTTCTTTTCACTCCAATTCCCTTAACCAAATATTGCTTAGGTGATTTAAACATAACTGGTGCAATTATTGTGGAATTCTCTATAACTTATAGAAGCGTTTATTTTGAGATCGTTACCACATGAGTGGGGGTTCCAACATCATCTATTAATTTTGGTTTATCTGCTCACGGTCCTTTTAAGGGGCAATTTAGAGACTATGAACATGGTCGGCAAACAGTAAACATAGAGAGAACTATAAGTTTCTAAGAGGAAGCATCCAAAAGAAAGACAAGGTTTCTTAAACCAAACTACATAAAGACCCAGGAGCAGCCTCGTCTGATGTTAAGGTCTGCACCAAAGTCTGCAAGCTTGCACATTCCTATACAACTATTAAACCGTTCCAAAATGAATTAAGAAATACTCAATAGAAGTTATTGCTATATAAACATTTAAGAATTTTTACGAAACCAGCCAATAATATCAAACCTATCCTATTGCCAACAGCACAAGTCCACTTGCCATTTTTGTGGTATGTTATTTACTTATCATTCATATCTACTCGTAAATTAGATAACATGCATTTGATTCCTATCAAAAGGTGGATGTAAAAAGTACTATCAGTGTTCTGTAAACATTAGTTCAGCTGCTATCAATGTCTTCAACAGAAAAATGGTGGAGATAGCCTGACCTATGAGGGTTTTAAACTTTAAGTACAAAGATATTGTCGCATGTTAAGATAGTAATACGAGCTTAATATAAGAGAAACATATCAATTGAATACTAAATTTTGGCTGTATATCAAATTACACTTTAAAACGAGGAAAACTTACTGATAGTCTCCATGTCCGAAGAAAGTTTGAAGCTTCTCGTATACAAATCATCTCAGCATGGGCAGTGGAGTCCCGTAACTCTTCTACTCTGAAATAGATATTTTGATATAAATTAAAAAATACGACAATTACTAATAATAAAATAATATCATAATACTTACAAGTTGCATCCTCGTGCAATAATTTTCCCATGCTGCACAAGAACAGCACCAACAGGGACCTCCCAAGTATCAGCAGCCTTCTTGGCTTCCAAAAGTGCTTCCTTCATGAACATTTCATCCATTCTTCGCTGCTCGAGTTCAAGTTTATAGGCATCTTCCCAGTCATCAAACCTATCTCTTAGGACTTGCCTGTTCCGTTGAAACTTCCTCTGCTTCAACTCTCCTTCCTTTCTCTCTGAACCAGACAATTCAGACTGCACTGGAGCAACAGGCTCCATGATTGGCACCTCTGACTCAGTTACCGATATGTCAGATCCACCAGTATTTACAATTTCTCCCACAATTGGAGGCCCTCTAGCAGGTAATGGAATTGGTAATTCCATGTTTTTTATGCCAGTAGTAGTTACTTTCAAATATTTTCCATCTTCACTCCAACTAGCATTTTCCTCTCCAGAAGCATATGAGGTGACTACTGATGTAGATCCACTTTCCAATGTATTTGGAGAAGACGATCCAACTTCAAGATGTTTTCCTTTGTCCTTCAATTTTTTAGTGTCAGACCCATCTCCCTCACTAAGTTTGCCTGGCTTTAACTTATCAGAACTCATGGTTTGTGGTAACACACTCGTTTCTTTTATTGCATTACTTTTACTGGTTTCCTCATGCCCCTGCCCAGAAAACCGTGTTTCACTATCAGACTTGTTTGATGAATTCCTCTCACCTGATCTTCCAGCTGAGGTGGAGGAACCAACATGCAAACCCCAACGTAATCGAACAACATCAGCAATCATACTCCATAGGGACCTGCCAGTTCTAATAACAATCGGTTTCCCAGTTTCCTGGCTGATCTCTGGTTCTTCAGCAACTATACTTTGCTCAACAGATGGTTCTTTTACATCCCACATCTCATCAGAAGGTCCTTTGGTCCTGGGAAACCCAGAGGAACGGCTAGAATCAGACTCCTTTGACTGAGAGTTACTTTGAGTGCCTTGTTGCCTTGAATTGTATACCTGATTACCTGCATCTTCAAAGACCAACTTTGTTCCAGTAAGCTCCATCTCTTGTGTTTCTGAAGTTGTGACTTCATGCCTGACCCTCTCAACGAACTCATCAACAAAATGTTTAGATGATTTCTCCAAACGATCTGCTGAACCAAGAGCATCTTCAGGAGCCATGATAGTTGAAGGCTCGCTATCAGCCTGGTCACTTCCATATCTAGAATATGGTCCAGAAAGCAAAGCAGGACTTCTTTCATACAAAGCAGATGAGCCACTTTCTGAAGTTTCAAGGAAGATTTCAGTGCTTGCAATTCCAGAAGCTAATTCAACATGTGCTGAGCCTCTATCCAATTGGGAAGAGGGAGTGATCAACATTTCTGCAGAACTCCTTTCATCACCCTCAGCTAATATAACATGTTTTCCAGCCTCAGAAACCAAATTCAATGATCCCTGGGAGCTCGATACTTCTCTTGAGGCAATTCCATCTGAAATGGATAGGTTCCTAGGTCTTTGGGCCTCACTAGCCAATTCAAAATTTGTAATCCTTTCATCAGTTTGGCAAGAACTTTCTCTAGTTTTAACAATTGATGTCAATTTACTTCTTGGGATGAATATCACCCTATCAGAAGTTCTTTGAGAACTTGAAACTTTCTTTTCATCACTGGCATAGCCTTCTGATAAAGGGCTCACAACTTCAGATCCTTTCCCATGTTGAACACTCTGAGTTGTCTTTTTATCTGTCTGGAGCCATGTCACCCTTGCATCTGAACTTTTTGAATTTTCTTCCCAGTTCTTTATCCTATTTTTAGACTTTATGGTAGATGTATCTTCCACATTACTCTCATGAGCTTGTGATACTTCAGAAAATTGTTGAGATCTCTCTTTAGCCTGTTTAATGATCTTTTCTCCTTTTTGGTAGTGTTGCTCCTCCACTCCCTGAACAGAATTCAAAACTGAAACCTTTTTCACTTCCAGGTTCTTCATCCTAGTGTCTGAGGCCCTTTCAGTGTCTTCAATTTTTGAATTTCCAATATATTTCTGGGAACTTCTATTTATTACATCCTTTCTTGAGGTAGAAGTAGAACCAGCAAACTTTTTATGTTTATCACTTGTTTCCTTTAAAAGTGTTTCTGATATCTCAAGATTCCCTTCCCTGCCACTGAATGTCTTCTTTGATTTTGAAGTTTCCTTTCCTGTGGTAGAAGTTGAGCCAACAATTTTTTTATGTTCATCACCTGTTTCCTGTAATAGTGTTTCTGATATCTCTAGGTTCCCCTCCCTGCCACTGAATGTCTTTCGTGATAACAAAGTTGTCTCAACTTCTTCACAACCAGACTCTTGTATATCTGTAAATTGATGCTTTCTTCTGTTTCCTGTTTGAATATATGCCTTTTTTGTTTTCTTATCCAAATCCTCCACAAAAGATGAATTATCTTCCTTTCGGTTGACTTGCTTGTGTGCAATAGATGCTTTTCCATCATCAGATTCATGTGTTCTAAATGCTCTCGAATGCATATCTTGGTGTTCTTTTGTGGATTCAATTTCTTGCATAGCTCCCCCAATTAGCTTCTTTTCAGACTTCTTCCTTAGGTTCCAATCAATATCAGCACCAAATGCAATTCCATCCTTTTTTGAAACATCATGCAGCTTCTTTGAGTCATCTCTTTGCCTGTTGAATTCTTCCTTTACTTGTCCCTCCACATGATTTGATTCATCCTTTTCATATCCCACTGACAATTCTTCCAAAGCAATCTTATCCTGAACTTCCAGATCACTCCCAAAATCTCCTGATGAAAATGAGTAATAAGATGAACAACTAGACACATCTCTTTTCTTCCTATGGTTTTCACCTTTTGTAAAGGCTTCTCTTTCTTTGTTGGGTTTTTCATACTCTCTTCTCAAGTCTTTGGTGGATGTCTCACGTTGCTTCAAATTTCCTTTTTTCTCTGTTTCTACTTTCTCGCTCAAGCTCATAGTCAAATGTCTCTCTCTGCCCACATTTTTTCCTTTCTTTTCAGCTTCAATTCTTTTGGATGAAGACACATTCTTCCTTTTGATACCATTATCATCCTTATCTGCTTCCTCACTCAAAAAGCTGAGAACTGCTTCAGCCTCATCAGAACCAAATGAATGGAAAATTTCTCCCCCTTTTTGTGAGGCTGCACGAAAACATCTTCCCTTTATTCTCCTTCCATTTCTATTGCAAACAGTTCTCTCATTGGCTGAACAATTAAGCTCATTACAACCTCTGAGGAGACCATAAGCTGGTAGCCGGGAAAAGTACTGGTCTCCACCACCCAATATCAACCTTCTAGATGCTGACAATTGAAGGAGAGTGGATTGCCTCAACCCATTCAGAAGACAAGGCTTTATGGGTACTCTGTAAGTGGAGAGTGCACAGCAATCACAACAACCACAGCATGATGAACAGTATGATGGGGTTCTGTCAAATATTTCATACCAGAAGTTTGAGTAGCCATTGAAAGATAAAGAGAATGATTCGTTACACCTAACAGCATATATCGTTGAGCTCAAATATGTGTTGTGCATAGTTGCATGCGTCTTCCCACCAATGGTGGGAGAGTGTACCTTGATGAAAAACTGAGTTCTTTTAATTATGACGGAGCTATAACAAGTAGATACATCATGTCAGACAGCATAGATTAGAAATGCTCATTCAAGTGGACCAAGCAAGATAAGATAGGAATGGCAATAATTGGTAAGCCATAGTTTGTTAAGTGCTGATATAGGAGCCCAATCAGAAAAGGCCAATGCACCAGAATAACCAATATAGTGAATTGCCTTCAAAAAATAAGATCTCAGATCCACGCTCTGCTTTCACCTTTCATACCTGTACCAAATTACCAATGGATGGTTCAGCAAAAATCAGAATGACAGACATAGTTCCACAACTAAATCAACTTTCTCAGCATCATAAAATAATTAAACTTCAGAAATAGTAACGAAAATCAGCACAACAGAAAATTTCAAAAAGGATGCATAATTGCATTCATCACACTTCATGATTATCTCATGTATCAACAATCCCAAAATACTGAAAGCATATCCATCTGGTGCTTTAAAACATATTACCATTCTGTATTATTAATAGTTATCTAGAGATCAATTAGGTGAAAAGATCCCAAAGCATACACTAACTTCATCAAAAAACCCTGATGCAAATTATGTCAATCTGTGATATGATATCCAACATTTTGAGAGCAAGCAAGCGAGAGGGATCAGCAATAACTTTCTTTCAGCAACAAGTTTTTCAGGCACAAACATCCCTATAAGTCACATATGCAGTACATGCTTACGCCTATTCATCACATCAGTATTTTTTTGGTCTGAGACCCCAGATATCCAAAAGCCACTTTAGGCTGCAACTAATCCGAGTAGACCCACTTAATGGGACAAAGCTCTCCTAATGCCTATTTTTTCCATTCACAAGACCCAAACCCAAACCTTTGCTCAAGGAAAACCAAACTGCTTGCCACTCAAACCAAAAGGCGTTGGTCATCACATCCGTATTATGACAAAAAGAACAGCAATCTCAGAGAACCTGTTTAAATGGGTCTTAACAAAATCACTGCTCCTCAAATTGTCCCATCAATCACTGTTTCCTTTTATTCCACCACATTGAAATAATTCAGTCTTAAAAGGGACACAGCCCAACTATTAACAGCTCTGGAGATGGTCAGATGCAAGAAGCCTTACCCCAATTAATAGAGAGGCTATTTATCATGACCACCAGGTCACCAAACAACAACCTTCAAAGTAAAACAACCAAGACTAATCAAGCCCGCATATAGTAACATGGGGCATATCAACTGTTTCAGTTTCTCGTAAAGACTCGTACAATATTACACAGCACCTCTTTAACAGATACAACTCACTCATCTCAGCGTATATCCACAAAGATTTATGCTCATGTTTCAGGAGCAGTGATCAAAGTGCCACTGGTTGGCAAATTTTCTACCCAAATATCACGCGAACAGTACTTTTTAACATACTGTCACGCGACATAATTCGCTATGACTGGTAGCGAACTTCGTCGCCTATGATTTCATGACACGCGGTCACATTGCGTACCAAATTCGCTACCACTAGCAGTGAACTTCGTCTAGTCAGCTTTTTTCTACGAAAATGTGCCACGTGTCACAAATCATTGGCGGACGTAATTCGCTACCAGTAGCGAATTACGTCGCGTGACAATCTGGTAGGAAGTACTGTTCGCGTCGGATTTAGGTAAAAAATTTGCCAAACAGTGGCACTTTGGTTAATGTTCCCATGTTTCATACAAGTTGATTTACATAATCGCTACAGAAGTAGTCAATTAACACTCGGATTCCACAACAAACTTCAGTCCAACATACTGAACACCATTATACATTGCCCTTCATATTTTTCATAGTCCCCTACTAATTTAAGGGTTCAGGACTATGCACACTCGGTGGATTTCGAAATGGGAAAAAGAGAAAACAACATAAGTGCAGGAAACATGTTAAGAGGGGTATGCGTACCCGTGTGCTGAATCTGGCCTCTGCAGACCCTGAACTGTGATGGGTATCTGTTGTTTATCTTAGCCACATAAGATTGATGAGAGTTACGATTTGCATGATGAGTCTCTAGGTGAGGGAGTGAGGGTATAGAGAGAGAGAGAGAATGAGAAATGGGATTGGGAATGGGAAAGCTAAGAAAGTGTGGTAACTGGTAAATGATTTCAGCTAATTCGATTTGGTTTGTTCTTCACAGCACACAGAAGGCACAGCACACAGTTGTGGAATCATTGGACCTAAGCCATATATGGGCCCCAGATATGGTTCTGTGTTATGATAATTAGGAAAATGTTTTTCTCCTTATCTCATGATACATACATTGTCCTTATAATTAACCGAGTAATTTTTTCCTAAATTAATAGACCGTAAATTTTATGTCTCTGCACCAAAAAAAGTGTTAATAATCATTTTTGAGAAAAGTGTTTGTCCTTTTAAATGACACAATTTGTGTCATTTCACTTTTACAAAAAAGCGTAATCCACATCTTTATATTTTTTTGTCTACTCTTTCCTCTTTTATTTATTTCTTTCTTTCACTTAAAATAACACAATTTTATATCCTTTAGAATGATACACATTTTTCCCATCATATTTTTAGCAAATGGGTTATGAAAAAATTTCATTTTCGTTTGATATGTTAATTCATTTTCATTTTCAATTTTAATCCAAACCTGTTCTCTAAAACAACCCCGAAGGAAATTTTGGGTACACTAAAAGCTGAAGAGTGAAGCACGTTAAATTCAACCATAGCAGCAGAGCTCTCCGATGTACTTGCTATATGTGCTTTTCCCATAAAATGAAACAACGCCAATTTAGAATCAGGGTTGTTCAAAACCCATATGAACCCAGTACTCTGAATTGTAACCCAGCCCAAATTGATAGCTTGATCTGGTTTTCATTTCTGTTTGAGTTGGGTTTGTCTTCTTATGTATACTTGTTATTTGTTACAAATGCATGGTACAAATACTAGAAAGTTTAATGGGATTAGTGTTTGATGGGCCTAAAGTATTAAGGATAAATGTAATAATAGTATAGGGTTTGTTACGGAGAGAGAAAAAATAGAGTTAGTTAATTTTAGAATATTATGAGAAGTTGGGATAAAAGGAGGGAAATGTGGGGAGTGAGATAAATATTAATTCAGTATTGGCTTAGTGGAGAAATTGGGAATCTCTAAGGGGGCGTTTGCCCGTTTGGTACGCGGGATTTTTCGAGATTCCCGGCAAACTGAATTTTTCTAAATTTTTAACTTTTGGATATTATCATAAACTGAATGCAAAAATCATATTTTTGAAAATCGAGATTTCCGGACAAATAAAAATTTCTCCTGTACCAAACACCCCCTAAGGAACTCTTGGAGTTGGAGCCTAGGTGTGTTGGCTTTGAGGGGGAGTGGAGATGTTAGTGTTTATCTTTTTTGCATTGTCATTGTTATTCCTTTTGTATTTGTTTTGTTTGTATTCACTGTTTGATTAAGTTGTAATCCCTATCACAGTGTGATAGGTTGGAGTCATTAATTAGAAATCTGTCACTGGAATTCTATATTGCTTGAGTTAATTGAAAAATATAATGAGATGTCTTTCAGTTCATCTATAGTTGTCCTTTGTTTATTGTGATTTCCATTACTGTCCAGCATTACATACGCATAGGTTCCAGCAATTTGATATCAAAGCACTACAATCCTCTGAGTGCTTCTAGTCCATATCTAAAAAAAATGGAATATAGATTTACAATGGTTCCAAAATTCTATGGTGACGGATGAGATAATGAAGCTTGGGGATGGCTAATCTATTTGGAACAATTTTTCCAAATAGAAAGAATCAATGAAGATCAGAAGTTGATGGAAGTTGTGAGAGGGCTTAGAGGGAGTGCGTTCAACTTGTATCAAGGTTGGAGATGGTTCAATCATAACGCAAGTTGGAGGAACTTTGAGAAGGTGTTCATAGAGAAATATTTACCTGAAATTTACTTGGTATATGGTGCTGAATCGGAGACGTTAGACTATTTGGAAGAAGAAGAAGAAGTAAAGCAAGAAGCATCAGCCAACGAAAAAGAAATAAGAAAAACGGTAGAAGAAGAGGTTGCAGTAAAAGAGGAAGTTGCAGAAAAAAATAGAGGAAGTAGCCGAAGAAGACACAACAGAAGAAGAGGAAGGAGGAAACAAAGAAGAAACCAGCAAAGAAGGAGAACATCCAGCAGTTGCAGGAGAGAAGAAGAAACAGATGGAGAAGAAGCGAAAAAAGAAGAAAATGCAATGGCGGAAGAAGAAGACGGGTATGAAAATCAGGTGCTTGAGCTATCGAACTCGAACCTCCACAAAGAAGAGGATGGGTCATCCCAGTCTAGCAATGGAAAGACGCAGTTGCAAGGAGAGCACGCGAAGCAGAGGGTAAAAGAAAGAAAGAGGGTTGGGGCAGGGCAGCTTTTTTCTGGGTCAAGTAGATCTGAGGCAGGGCACCATTCATGCCCATCTTTGGCCCATCAAAACAACACGTGGGCTGGGCCTAATTCTTCTAGCAGTATTGAGCGAAATGGGCAAGGCATTAATCGATTTGGACCTAATTCGGTGGGAACCCAAATTCAGGTTAATGAAAGAAGTGGGTCCAATTCTAAGGCTCCAGTTTCCGTTCGTGAAGCAAGAAACAACAATGGAGGAGGGTGAGCGACACTAGGAGGAGTGGCGACGGAGGATGACAGTCAAAGAGGACGTCAAGGTTCGCGAATTTGTTGCCTAACACAAGAAGAAGGGGACGATCAAAGAAGGTGCATTTTTTCTTTCAGGTGTGGTGCTCTCTCTTTTTTTGGCATGTTTATCAATTTTCTCATTTGTATGTGATGATTATAGGTGAGGGAAAGGAGAAGCCAAACGATGAAGAGGGGAGACTACATGGCTAGAGTCAGCAATTTGAGGCTCATTTGCAGATCCTAACCTCAAATAACGTTTCTAATATTGCATCTGTTGTTCGTCAAATTAGTACTAACAGAAGTGGAAGCCTTATGGCTAGCAACTTTGGAGTTGATAATGACGTGAAGGATCTGAAGATGTGGCTTGAGGCATATTTTATGCAGTTAGATGGAACTCATAACAAGATATTGTCGGTTAAGGAGTATATTTGTGACATTGAAAATAAAGCACTAGAGGGCTACAAAGGCCCAACTATTTGTAAGGTTGCAGCACGACTCAATGGTAGTTTATGGATGTTGTCAGTTAAGTAGCATATTGGTGACACTGAAAACAGAGCACTAGAGGGCTACAACAACACAACTATTTGTAAGGTTGCAGCACTACTCAATGGCAGTTTCAAGCATACCTGGGTCTAAAATCTAAATGCTTCAAACAATGGGATTCGAGCGGAAGTTTCTCTCACTTTACCTAGCTTCACCTTGAGGACAATGTGAATTTTTGGAGGGGGAGTATTGATGGCTGAAGTATTAAGGATAAATGTAATAATAGTATAGGGGTTGTTATAGAGAGAAAAAAATAGAGTTAGTTAATTCTAGAATATTCTAAGAAGTTAGGATAAAATGAGGAAAATGTGGGGAGTGAGATGGACATGAATTCAGTATTAGCTTAGTAGAAAAATTGGGGATCTCTAGGGAACTCTTGGAGCCTAGGTGTGTTGGCTTTGAGGGGGAGTTGAGATCTTAGTGTTAATCTTTTCTGCATTGTCATTGTTATTCCTTTTGTATTTGCTTTGTTTGTATCCACTGTTTGATTGAGTTGTAATTCCCTTTCACAGTGTGATAGGTTGGAGTCAGTAATTAGGAATCTGTCACTGAAATTCTGTATTGCTTGAATTAATTGAAGAATATAATGAGATGTCTTTCAGTTCATCTATAGTTGTCCTCTGGTTATTGTGATTTCCATTACTGTCCAGCATTATATACGCATAGGTTACATCAATGTTTCTTATGTTGTAGGAGATACTTTTATCTGCTACATATACACAAAAATGTGTTGTATCCATTTATTTATATTTTTCTTTCTTTTCTCCTTATATGGTCTGATACACTTTTATGTGTGTGTAAGACTAACAAGCATGGACACGCGATTTTGTGAAAAATTTGCATGTCGGACACGTGTCCGACACGGACACCTTCCGACACGCTCGGACATGTGTCCGACACGCGGTCAACATTTGGGGACACGCGGTCAACTCTCCGACACGTTCCGACACGTTTTTCTGACACGCAATTAATTTTTTCCAACATGCGGTCAACGCTCAGACACATTTTTTTTTTAATATTTTGGTTGCTGCATATTTTGGTTGCTACATTTCCAATGCCATTAAATTGGGGCAGCAAAAGGATGAGAACTGCTATTCAATTTCCCCACCGTGGTGCTGGCCGTGGAGATGGCGCTGCCATTGAGACTCCTTCATGCGACCCCAAAAGTCAAGTATTGATCAAAACAGAGTCTTTGAGTCCAACAACTCCTCTGTCGTTCTTGCCTACTGAATCTGATAAGAATCCAACACCCTTGCTAAATAAACTCTCTCGAGAGGGTATGTAATGTTATCTTTATTTATTTTTTCTCTCTCTTGTGTTTTTTTGTTGAAGTTTTCCCATACATTTTAGTTGTGTTCATAACAGGTGTTATTTATCTTTTCTATTTCATAATAAGTCTAGCCATCCAACAACGCAGAGAAGGACTCCGATTAGAATCAAGAGTGCCTCTAAATGAAGTTTGGTTTCATGCTTTTTGAGATTTTCCTAGGTAAATGAAGTTTGGTTTTTAGAAAACCAATGTTTGGTTCAACAGCTTTTGACCAAAACTCATCTATGTGAAATGCATGGCTTTTTGAGAAAGATAGTAATTTGCACTGTTTAGAAACCCGATTTGAGGGTGGTTTTTTGAGAAAACCCGGGTAAAGCACTGTTGACACACTTTTTGTCATATATTTCCCTGGTAAAATTTTGTCAAACCAAACTACTTTTTTTTAACTTCCCCATCTATTCAACTTTCCCTATGGATACCTAGTAATTACATTTCTCTAGTATTCTTAAAATTTATCTTCAACCAAACGCCCCCTAAATGCTTGGAGGGTTATATTTGTTCAGTGTTGCCCAATGGAATTGTATGGATCCATTATGGGGGCGTTTGGTTGAGGAGAAATTTTGTGAATACTGGGAAAATGTAATTGATAGGAAAATGGTTGGAAAGTGAGTTAGGTAGAAAAATGTAAAAAAAGTTGTTTCGTTGGAAAAAAATTTACCGGAAAAATTAAGTGAATTTATAATGTCTATGTTTGGATGCAAGTAAAATATAGATGAGAAAGAAGGTTGGAAGTTACGAAAATAACCCTGTCTTGAAATAATTTTGAATCAGAATGAACTACCCTTTATCCGTAAACAGGGTTCCATTTGTTAAAAAAGTGTAAGTTGCCAACGAGTATTTGTGCAAAAAATGAAAAATATTGGCTAACAATGGAGCCAAGCAAAATGAAAAACCTTTCTAAAAGTTCTCATAAGAGAACTCATCATCATGAAACAAAACCAACAGTCCTCATCATTCACAGAATCAGATTCGTTAAAAAAAAAAGAAAAGAGAGGATATATTTAACCAGAACTTTCCAACGAAGGCTTTGCTCCCATAGTTCAAACAAGTATCACTCAATAGGGAAAAAAAAGAAAAAGGAAATAAAAGGAAGATGCTTTACCCATCTTTAGAAAAAGAAAAGGAAGATCCATAGAAAAAAAGCTCACAGAATGTGTGCGTTGAGAAGAGAAGCAAAAAGAGGGGAAGCATTCTCAGAGGGTATAATGGGTGTTCTGCAGTTTGAGTAAACAGTGGTTTACCCATCTTTTAACAAAAAACCACCTATGAAAAAGCTTTCTGAACAGTGACGAAAGATGGGTATCCATGAGAAAGTTGAAAAGCTATGCAAATTGGATAGATGGCCTTTTTGAATGAATCTATTTGACCAAACATTGGTTTTCTGAAATCCTTGTTTCATTTGCATAGGAAACTTGTGAATGACCTGAACCAAACGACACCTATATGTCTGTTCTTTTTTGAATTTGCTACAAATATATATGTTGTAAGATTCAAACTTTGCATCAAAGGCAATCCTCTGTATCTCTCAACGTAACCCTAATTTCCCTTACTCCGTTTTCCCTCTCAAAATAATTTATAAATTAATTTTTTTTGTTATGAAATTTGACATGAAAAATTAACAAAGTACGAAAAATTATTTATATTTATATTTATGTTATAAAATTTAAATATTTGATTGGTTATATGACTTATTATTGACTCTTATATGTATTAAATATAAATTATATCATATATATTAAAAAATTTATTTAATATCAAAACGTGTCGAAATATGACATTTTTTAGAATTAGCGTGTCGGCGTGTCGTGTCGTGTCGTATCCCGTGTCTCGTGTCCGTGTCCGAGCATCATAGGTGTAAGAGATAAAATTATCTCCCGAAAAATATTAATCTCAAGTTTAATATACTCGAATGGCACAATTTCGTTTAACTACGAGGCTATAGATATTTAATCGTCTAATTCCCCCTCCCCCCTCTCATTAACCACTCTCAATTTGCTACTTTATAGATTAGCATGTATTATTCTCTAGAAAATAATCACCAAATTCATCCTTATTACAAAACTAAAATAGTAATACAAAAGGATAAAGGCTTTTTGACCCTTTTGCCCCTCATTAATTAATTAATAACCAATTTGCCCTTGATCAAGAACTATCCACCAACCTGCCCCCTTTTAGTCGACTAGCTTGCTGATTTAGTCGAGCAAATGGTCAATCTTCAGAAAGTGGACGACCGCAAATTTAGTCGACTAAAAAATCATCTTAATCGACTACGTTTTTGGGATATTTAGTCGACTAAGTAACGATATTTAGTCGACTAAATGTCGACTGAAACCCTATATTTTCCATGTTTTCGGTCTCATTTCGATTGTTGTTGTTGTGTAAACCTAAATAGCTCCATTTGTTCATGTGTAATCCTCTCAATCCGATTGTATTTCATCCCACCATCTCTACAGACCTAATATTGTGAAATCATTGTCATTGCCCAATTCCAAACCCCAAAATCCGAACCCAAACCCCCAATTTCAGAACCCAAGTCCCAATTTCGTGAGGAAGATGAGCACAAGTCCAAACATGTATGTGACAATGATCTACTATGATGGAAAGCATTATGAATGCCCCAATGGTGTTCAATTTGAAGAAAAAACGAAAATGTTGAAAATCAAACGGAGCACTACATACAATGAGTTAAAAGAGAGAATTCAGCAAAAATTGGGTCTGCAAGGCGGCCAATGCGTTCAACGGATGATTGACAGGGTAGAGACAACAGTTGGTAAGGATGCTATTTACTACATTGGTAACGATATATGTGATGATGAAGATGTCGAATGTGTCATAGATGCAATTGTTGACCGAAAATTTCAAAATTTTATTGAGATATATGTTGAATTAGATTGTGGTCAATCTTCATCTGCACCCATGCATACAAGAAGTGAACCGTATTTTGGTCATGAAGAAAGAGTAGTCGATTTATCTGCACCTGCACATGTCATAAGTCAGATAACACTGCGGGAAATAGATGAGGATGAACAGGATGCCGATATGGACAGCGATGAGGACGGTGAACCTGAGAGTGTTATTCTGCTAGGTGACACGTCAGATACTGACGTAGAGGGTGATTTCGACGCTGACATAAGCTCACCATCCCCGGGTTCGCAGGTTACGAGACCACTTAGTGTTGACCCTGTTAGCAGTGGTAAGATTTGTTTTTTAAAGATTTAATTTAGCAATTATTTTTTTTGTTATGAATGGTATTGACGGTGGCATTATAATGCATCCGTAGGTTCTGAGGTCGAGCCATTTTGGAATGAAAGCTCACATTATACCTTCATTAATTGGGCCTACCCTAATGATGAGACGGAGATATTGTATGGTGACGATGATGATCACGGTGGCTGGCAATTAGGGGATCCTTTATATTTGTATCAAGAGTTTCGTAGCAAATCTGAAATGCAACATGCAGTCAAATTATATTGTATGAAGGCTCACCGTACTGCCGTTGTGGCAAAAAGTGATGACTATAGATTTGTGATGAAGTGTCGACACCATAATGATGGATGTCCCTGGTATGTGAGGGCATTGTTGCCGAAGAATGGAAATACTTGGGTGGTTAGTAAATGGGTTAAAGAACACACCTGCCTAAACCAAGGTCTTACCCGGGATCATAGACAGTTGGATTCTGATGTGATATGTGCAACCATTATCAGTATGTATTATTCGATATATCTAACTTCCTAAGGTATGTTTACGTTAATCAGTTTGTATTCTGACTGTTGGTCGGTGTTTTTTTTTATATAGGTATGTTAAAAGAAGATCCATCATTGAAGCCAGTTCTTATTCAAGAGAGGGTACAACGTTTGTATGGATACAACATATCTTACAGGAAAGCTTGGAAGGCTAAAATGAAAGCCATTGTCAAGTTATTTGGCGACTGGGATAAATCGTATGCATTCTTGCCTGGTTGGCTGACATACATGACGCAGGTTAATGTGGGTTCTGTGTTCAAGATTGATACGAACCAATGTGTTGATGAACGTCGAGTGTATACGGATAAGGCTGTCTTTCACCGAGTATTTTGGACCTTTCACCAGTGCATTGAGGCCTTCAAATATTGTAAACCCATAATCCAAATTGATGGCACGCTTTTGTACGGTAAATACAAAGGAACTCTTTTGATTGCAACTTCACAAGATGGAGATGGTTACATTCTCCCTATTGCATTTGCTATTGTTCCTCCGGGTGAGAGATTGGATGATTGGTCGTGGTTTCTTAGCCTCATGCGTTTTCACGTCACGCATAAGCATGGCATTTGTCTAATATCCGATCGTCATCCCAGCATCATCAGGGCTGTAAGAGATCATGCCGGTTGGCAGCCACCATTTGCGTATCATGTGTTTTGTCTACGCCACATCGGAAGCAACTTTAACACTAAGTTTAGAGATGTGGAATTAAAGAAAACCCTGATGAAGCTAGGTACAATCTTCTTTTTAATATGTACAAATTGTATATAATTCATCCTTTTGTATCTAACGCATCATTTTGTATTTCAGGGTACTTGAGTTCAAAGATTCATTTTGATATCAGATTCCAGGAATTTATCGACAGTAACCCTCAAGTAGCTTCATGGATAGATCAGATTCCCAAAGAAAAATGGTGCAGGTCTTACGATGAGGAGGGTCGGAGGTTTGGTCACATGACGACTAACTTATCTGAATGTGTGAATAAGGTCCTGAGGGGTGCACGTAATTTGCCTATAACAGCATTGGTAAAGATGACTCAAAGTAGACTTGTTGAGTATTTCATCAAGAGACGTGAAAAGATCCAAAAGGCAAAGGCAAAGGGTTGGAGAATTCCAAAAAAAGTTGAGGATATCATCCAAAAAAATGATCAATTAACAGCGAGCCTCCGTGTGCGGGTTTTTGATAGGGACCTGCAGCTATTTGAAGTTGAGGATGCCTACAATCAATCAACTCATGATGCAGATGACATAATGAGGGTGGACTTGCTCAATCGCAAATGTCAATGTGGGCGGTTCACATCTAAAAGATTTCCTTGCAGTCACGTCTTAGCGGTGTGCAAGGTAGAAAAGTTGAACCACTATGATTATGTTGATCCTGTGTTCTCAATTGCACAAATTGATAAGGTATATGCTGCACATTGGTATCCAATGGGAAATGAGTTGTTGATTCCACAAATTGATGGCCCAACCATTATCCCAAATGCATCTTTGGTACGTGCACAAGGAAGACCCAAATCGTCAAGGATACAGAATGAGATGGATTGGGTTGAGTCTCAACCGACAAGCAGTCAGAGTAGATGTAGCCTGTGTAAGCAAATTGGTCACAACAAACGTACATGTCCTATGAGGATTCCCAATACAAGATGAATTGCGGAGGAAGCAGGGGAGGGGCTTAATGTTTTGATGGTTTAACATTATAGGCATTTATGGTTTTATATTTCTGTATTTGATGTCATGATGTTTGTATTTGAATGTAATGACGGTGCTATGTTTGTATTTGATCTCATGATGTTTGTATTTGAATGTAATGACGGTGTTATGTATGTTTTGATGTCATGATGTTTGTATTTGAATGTAATGACGATGCTATTTTTTGACTCGAAAATTATGCTCCCTGAGTCACACTCCCTTAGTGGATCAGTATAGGTTAATCGACTAAATTGTTGGTTTAGGACCCCAAATCCGAATTACACATGTTTTTTGCCCTAGGTTTCCACTCTACACTGATCCACTAAGGGAGTGTGACTTAGGGAGCATAATTTCCGAGTCAAAAAACCCATGTGGACATTAAATTCCTAAAACCAAGTCGTATGTTGTCATAACGTTTGTTTACGGTTAACAATACAAGATGTAGCCTTTTTAAACACATGTACTGATTTGTTGTGATGTGTTATGGACGAATGTGACCTGTTCAATATTGTTTTGTGTCGTGATGATCAAATTGCTAAAAAGGTTCCATTCATAAGTTATACAATATTGAAATGGAATTAAATTCATTACACAACATAACATAGATCCAAAAAACATAACAATTCTGCATTCATTAAAAAAAGTTACATTACATCAACGAATTAAAGGAAATACATGAAC